>NW_008752207.1:73591-79979 GCF_000715545.1 Opisthorchis viverrini | reverse complement strand
CGTACTGCATAAAAACAGCCTGTGATCAGCACACAGCTGAAGAAATCGTTCCCCATTGTCCGTACGTACCGAGTCCAGTCCATGTCCTCCGTAAAACACGCATACAGTATCTGATACTTACTTGGTCATTGGTTAGACGTTTGAGAAACAGTCTTCTAGCCCTCCAGGTTAGGGTTTTGTACATGTCGCGATTTTTTACTTAAGAATGGCATTGCACTTGCAAGGAGCTTATGTTCACAAACTTCCGGGGTATTCCTTGATGGACAAGCGTGCCGAGAAAAACAGATCAGTCAACCGAGCCAAATGCACCTTGAAAATCCGGGAATAATGGAATTGTGAGTTGTTTGTGCCTGTGGCGTTTTCCTAGCACCCTACCGGGCCGGAACACCGCTTGCTGCGCTCAAGTCAGTGCTTCACGAGCTGCCATAAGGCGATGAAGCACAAGTGACGCCAGCAGTCTCGTTACATCCGGGGTTATACTGACTCCCTGTGGTTACAACATTCAATACGAGCCCGTTTTATGAAAATGGGCACTATCACCGTCCCTCCCCAGTTGTCTGGGACAGCCACCTTCCCCAAAATGCAGGAAAACAGATCAGACAATTAGTGACTGAACATCTAATCCTCGTCTTTGAACAATACAGGTCATCCAGATCAGAAGCTCCGTGGCGCGTGAGAGAACGTATGCAGTCATAAACCTCTGGGGCTGTACGGGGTTGAATGTTCATCATCTAGGGTTCTACGTCAACTGTGGGCTCCAGACGAGTGCTGGCTGGTGACCATGATAGCTGTTGTTTGAACTATTAGGCCTACCGGTCGAGGCGTCGTCGTTCCCTTCTGATCCTTGACGGTTTCACTCACAGGTCTTCGGGGAACGGTCGCGCGGATCAACTGAAGTAATCTTAGGAACTTATCGGCTTTCTGGGCCTCTTCCATTTCCTTGGCTTTCCTTGTCTACTAGACTTCGCGGTCCATTCGCGCGCTCACTTTCACTTGACGTCCGATAATTCGTCGCATCCAGTTATGTTCTAGACCGCCTGGAATGTTTGTCCGAGATTAAAGCAGACACTGTTCGGCCTGATATCTTGTGCTGCGATAGGCCTGGTACCGCCGCGCCGCAGGCATAACTTCCAGTTTTGTGCAGTGGTGGCGATCTCGTTCCAGTATGCATTCATATCTAATGGTCGAATATTGGGAGGAGACTTTGGAAGACGATTCTGGTAAATTCGCCTAACATCCGGATCTGTCAGTCAATTACCAGGCAGTTTTCGCGCACCTTAAGCAGTCATAAAAAGCGAAGGAAGAAAAGACTCCAGACAAGTGCGTGGTCGGAACCCACATATGTGGTCCAGAATGACCAGCAGCTAGTCATTGATCAGCGACATCGGTAACTGATGGCAGTGAAATCGGTTTGACTTCGTGGCGAACACGCCATTGCTGGACACCACGTGACCAGATGATTTCAACTATTTCGGAAGTCAGTATTGCATAAAAGCAGCCTGAGGTCAGCACACAACTGAAGCAATGGCGCGCCATTGTGCGCACGTACCGAGTCCAGTCCATGCGGACCAACTAATTGAACCTCAGAAGCGCTGAACCTGCGCTATTGCGCATTAGTATCACGCCAACCACAAGATATTTGAGCTTTTAGCTCGCCATATAAGGGTACCCAGGGCGTTGAGAAACTTGTTATTGACGGTGTCAGAGATAAAATGTAGTGACGGTATTTTCCTCAGCTTAAGAATCAGAATCAGAATTATATATTTGGAGCAAAAGAAAAATTCTGTGTACACTCCATCGAGAAAAAAAATGCGAATATCATTCCATGTACGCCCTTGGTCCGCTAGTGGAATAGCTGACTTTCGGGACCAGAGCGGAGGAGATATCCTCACAGAAGCATAGATCAGATAAATGTTCATCCAAATTACGTTTGAAAATTTGAACTGTTTCTGACTGGACGACATTTGCCGGTAAACGGTTCCAAAATGACACAACGCGGCGAGAGAAACTGTACCCATGAGGCACATTGTCCATGCGTGTGACAGTAAGTTTAAATCGATGTCCTCGGGTGATGTTGGTTGTTGGAATGTCAAACAAGAACATCAACTGCGGAAAATGGTTTAGGCACAAAACACGGAAAACATAGATGAGATCAATCCGGAGACGTCTGTATTCAAGTGTGAACAATTTCAGTTTTCTGCATCTCTCAGAATAAGAAAGACTCCGCAGACTGGGAACCAGCTTTGTACCGAAGTGCTGGACACGTTCGAGCTTTCGGGCTTCGGCTTCCGTAAGTGGGGAGAAAGAAGGTGCACCGTATTCCAATATAGGCCGGATCATGGTGGGATACAGTTTTAAAACTAACTCTTCCGTCCACATCGAAAAACATCGCTTCAATGCCCACAAAATGCGAAGAGACTTCTTATACACAGCGCTCGTGTGGTCCTTCGACTTTAAATCATAACGGATTTGAACGCCCAAGTCTCGGATTGATGAGACCGATTTCAATTTTTGGCCATCTAGATGATATACACGATCTGAAGTTGGCTTTCCCAGGCATATGTATTCTGATTTGGCCGGGTTGATCGGAAGCCTCCTTTCAGAGGACCAGGCCACCAGACGTTCTAAGTCATGCTGAAGAGCCACTCGGTCTTCGTCACACTCAATAGGTTTCCATATCTTAAGATCATCAGCGAATAACAGACTTGCCGACTGTAGGACCCCTGGTAGATCATTCACATGTAGTAGAAACAGAACTGGACCCAAAACCGTTCCCTGAGGTACGCCACTAGGCGACGTATACCAGTCTGTACAGTGGTCGTTTACTCTCACCTTCCAGCGTCGGTCATGCAGGAACGATTTGAGCCAACGAAGTAAACCCCCTCCTATACCGTAGCCCTGTAGTATTTTCATCATTTCACTGTGGTCTATCCTATCGAACGCTTTACTAAAGTCCACGAATATAACATCAGCAGCATGCCCAGCGTCAACAGCTGCTAACCAGTGATGACGAGCAGTGAGCATGTTGGTCACACAAGAGCGGCCGCGAAGAAAACCGTGTTGTGCCGGCGTAAGAATTTGAAACTCATCCAGCATATGCAACAGAGCCTGCTTCACGATCTTTTCCGGAACCTTAGCGAGTATGGGAGTAAGGCAGACTGGACAGTAATTTGTGACTCGAGAAAGATCGCCATTGGGGAACGGCCGAACAACTGAGTCTTTCCATTCCTGAGGCAGCACACCTTCTGCAAGGGATTTATTGTATAGAGTCGTGACTGCAGGTGCAATGACTGGTGCTAATGTCTTCAAAATTACGGGATGGAGACCATCAGGACCAGCGGACTTTGCAGTATTGAGCGACAGAAGCAGAGAACACACCTTTTCGGTGCAACACACCAACGAATCCAACCTAACCGCGCAGGAACCAGTGTCACTGTCTCTTAAGGGGTTTGTGGCATATACAGAAGAAAAGTGACTGGCAAACTCAGTGGCCCTCGCGGAGTCTGAGGTGATGATATTACCATCTCGATCTTGTATGCACGGTAGCTCATCAGAGGATTTGAGATTTCTGTTGACACAAGCAAAAATCCTTTCGGGCGTTGTTTTGACCGATTCGGCGAGAGTTTTCATAAGCTTGGCGTTTTCTCAATTTCATAAAATTGAATGAGTTACGCTGTGTCTTATAAGTTGCATAACCCACGGGATCACGAGACTGCCTATAACGTTTCCGCCTGAGCGTCCCGAGCTACCGTTCATATCACAACTACCAGCAATGGTGCACAACACATATTAACGCCCAAAATGAAGTCAAGAACACTTGCACAGTACTTCATATACATGGTGTAAGTGGTGAAGTTATGGAATCTCTGACGCCTTCTGGATGCGTCATCGGCAACCGGCAGTCGGCCAATACTGGGTCATGATTGGCTGTTGGATCTAGACATTCAACGAACCAGATTTAGGCTTGAGGCCGGACCGGCAAGCGTCCATAAATTTTGACCAATCTTCGGCCGTATTAACGCCTATCCGCGAGCGGTAAAGCGGGATCCGTGAGGAAATTTGTCTGTCATACATTGAGTTGGAGAGTACGCTGGGACGACACACAATCTGCCTTTTGTAAGTCTATTTCACAGACTGTGCTAGACGAACCTCTCAGAGGCAACCACCAGCTAGTATTCTTTCAACCAAGGACACTTCCGCTCAGTCACTTAAGACGATACCAGCCCCTGACAGTTGACCAGACTGGTAAGAGTGGCTCTTCGAATTTCGCGCGGACGCCGCTCAATATAGCTGAGTAGGTCTCCGAAGTACACAAATCGTCGCATCATGGTGAGGTCCAGTTTTTTTCAATGACTGCGAACGAACAGCGTGCATCATAAGCACCAAGACAAGGAGTGGAGAAGTATGCCGCAGAGACCCACATAAACTCGGCGTGGAACTATTAAACCCAATAGCCCCTTCGGTGGCTTACCTCTTTGGACCCCACCTTTGGACGAGGCAAAGATAATGTTGAGGTGCTTGTCCAATACCCCCTCCAGTCTTTCCAACAAAATTCTTGATATGTGACGGTCGGCTTGCCTTGAACAACCGTCCATGTCTCACCCGCAGAAACACGGCTCACGCCAGAGGCCTCTCAATTGGCGAGTTCCGTAGACGGCTACCCCACGTTCCGAGCTGACTCGAGAAGAGAGACGGCAGGTGGGTTTCTCACATGCGACGCTACCCATCCAGACTGTCCTCTCCAACACCACTACTGCAGCCTTTTTTGATACGATGTGGATTCATATCCCACTATGTGGGACCGATTCTCATCTCAGTGTGGTGTATCGTTGCCCGATCGCTAGACGACCTATTTCCCACAAAAACCCTGAAGCAACCCATCAGCTACTTCTTCATGCATCTCTTGCTAATAAGTGATTTATAGGCTCTCTAAGCTTTTGGGATGCGGCCACAGCGCATCAAGTTCAGTGGACGTTTTGCATTGGCGCTAACCAAAGTCGGTTAGCAGAGCGCCTGGATTAAACATGTCGCTGCACCCAACAGATACGGCACAGGCCAACTACCGTCCATGCTGGATTGGTTTATCAACAAGACACTTCATTAGTACAATGGTAATCGAAGCTACACAAGGACATAATGACCAATGTACGCTAACCTTTGATTTCATGGTAAGAATCTGTGGTGTTTTGTACATCAATGTTACATTTTCCCCATTTTCTACTCTCTTCATATAAACTTGAATTGCAATTTGTAAACACTGTACACGTATCATGACATTTTGTTTTATTGTACCAATAATTACATTAAAATCAAAAATGGTGAAATACACAATTTCTTGGCGCGACTTTTCTGCTTTTTGCTGAGTCAGTGAAATTGCATCCGATTGGACTGATTGCTGTTTGCTGAAGTCGTGGGATTAGATTATTGTGTTTGTGTGTGAACTGTTGAACGTCACAATAACTCCTTGTGACAATTTTCAGCTGTGATAAACTCCTACCGTGGAATTTACTTCTACCACTCGAACTATCAGTGGAGAACATCCTTCTTACTCTGGATATATTCTTCGCCGCCGGATACGATTACTGCACAACATTTCGTGTAGTGGGATTATTGGACCCCCAATTTAGTGAGTCTGTTCCATTCACTTGTCCATTTCTTAATGCCATTTGTTATTTCCAATCTGATATTTTTATTGAACACGCATACTTAGGTCCTTGTCCGCTACATAATTGGTGAGCCCTATTTTTTATTGTCATTTTCTCTGCAGTACTCCCATAGTTTTCCGTCACTCCGATTTTTCTCCACGCATTTATTTCATTATCATGGCCTCTGAAGAAACGCAAGCACATGAGGTAGACAACGTTATATATGTTAAATTGCCAGAATTCGGTTCTCGTGACCCTCGTCTCTGGTTCGCTCAGCTCGAGGCTATATTCGAATCTCGACGCATCACCTCCCAAAATAGCCGGTATAATCACGTGGTAGGATGTTTGCCAGATTTTATCGCTCGTGAAGTATCTGATTTGATATACAGTCGTCCGCCTACCGATCCGTACGATGTTCTGAAATCAGCCATCATTTCTCGCACCGCTGCCAGCGATGAGCAGAACTTACGGAAACTTCTTTCCGGTGTCGACGTTGGTGATAAATCTCCGTCGCAGCATCTACGCCACATGATGCAGCTGCAAGGTAAATATCCGGTGAACGACGCTGTTTTGAAGGAGTTTTGGCAACAAAGCCTTCCTGTAGAGGTTCGAAAAGTCATCTCGGTCATTGAGAAGGATTCGTGTTTGGAAGAACTCACCGAGGTCACCGACGACGTTCACGAAACCTGCAGACGATTCGTTGTTTCTAACGTACAACAACCGACCACCTCCATGTCCAATCT
>NW_008752207.1:45168-70358 GCF_000715545.1 Opisthorchis viverrini | reverse complement strand
GATTAGATTATTGTGTTTGTGTGTGAACTGTTGAACGTCACAATAACTCCTTGTGACAATTTTCAGCTGTGATAAACTCCTACCGTGGAATTTACTTCTACCACTCGAACTATCAGTGGAGAACATCCTTCTTACTCTGGATATATTCTTCGCCGCCGGATACGATTACTGCACAACATTTCGTGTAGTGGGATCATTGGACCCCCAATTTAGTGAGTCTGTTGCATTCGCTTGTCCATTTCTTATTGCCATTTGTTATTTCTGATCTGATATTTTGATTGTATATTTTATTGAACACGCATACTTAGGTCCTTGCCCGCTTCAAATCCAAGAACATCGAACCTTGATTCAAAATTTCTGCCGCATTGACTTTTAGGAATGCGTATCATCCTTGACCAGCTTAAATTGGCACAGCTTCCGTGCAGGAGATAAATAGGGCTACTTTTTAGATAATTCAACAGGGTTACTAGGTTTTTGTTCAAAAGAAACCAGCACGCAGTCAATCGGACCAAAAGTGACCAGAAATGATTCTGCGTCTTCTGCAAACGAGGTCCAAAATGCTCTTTAAAAATAACCGCAGATGACACAAATGAGTTAGTTTCTGGTAAGATATGGAACCGCTGTAAATCAGACACCTACCAATGGAACAAATGAAAAAAGCCGAGATGCTGGAACTCGTCCGGAAAAATGTATCACTTTAGTACATTGGGCCTCCCGGGAAACGGACCTACGGCCTTCTATTTGTGAAACAGAGCCGAGGAACCAACAAGTGAGAAAACAGTGGCACCTGAATTCTACTGAGAACACAATGTTGGTGTGTATTCTGCACCAGCAAACTTGTCAGACCTAATCCTATCTAAGCGTTTCAACGAGCGGCCTCTAACCGACATGATCTTCACGTATGAGAGTATTCCTTAATCCTTGCAGAAGATGCACTCCTTCAGCGCGTTAGGGCAAGACGAGGTCTATCCAAGCTTCACACGAGAAGCGTCGCTTACATTGTAGAAACACTTCTACGTTTTGTTTCGTCGGTTGCTTCACGATGGCAACTTTTTCGTTTGGAAGTAGCCGATTATTACGCCAAACCTGTTGACCGATCATCGCCAGACAGCCACAGGTCCACTTGCTTCATTGGCATATCAGGCAAATTGTGATGCAAAACTTTCCGGAGTGGACCATCTCAAACCACCTCGGTACTAACAATTTGAGATTCTCAGTGCAACACGACTTCCTCCAGAACCGTTCTTGCGTGACAAACACTCGTATCTATGGCAAGCTTAGCCCAAGCCAACTAAATTGCCTGCTATTACGGGTGTACTTGAATTAGGGATCAGTTTTTGGGACCAGAGAGGTCACTGTTGAACGAAAAAATCCACAATAAAGAACCCAGACTCAGGCAAGCCGTTAACAATAATGGTATTGGAATGATAAATTAGCAGCTGGTTGACGTAAATGCGTACGTCAACAGCTTCTTAATCTGCGATCACCATCAACAGGCACAACCAAAAAATACTGAAGCTCTGCTGTGGCATAGTCAAGTCAGTTTGTTTGAGTTTCCTTACTGTTGATGGAGAAAGAGCCAGGAAATGGGGTTCCTGGCAGATATCCCAAATATCCCACGGAGCTGAATCTCATGTTCTCCGGTTGAAAACTAACATTAAAACGAAACCGTTTTCGGTTGGCCGCTTGTCTCTACAGTCAGCCCTGCAGTAGGTGATATAAATTATGTGCTGGAAGGCAAAAGGCTCAAATGTTACCCAGAATTTTTTTAATCCTTATTTCCCCCTTCTGTTAGAGAATGCTTTATGTTTAGGTATTCGGCACTCCAAGCTGAGTAGTAAAGGCAGTGCGTTCCTCGACACGCTATAACCACACCTAGGCTCGGCCGCTTAATATTGGAGCGGGGGAAGCGATTCATGAAGTACGTACCTTCTGCAACACCAGAGGTTTTTCCCAGGTTATCTTTTTTAAACTTACTTAAATCAACTTACCACTGTACTCGCTTTGTTAATGATGCTTCCCGCATCTAGCCGAAAGCAGCCTAATCTCGCAATTCTACGGCAAGACAGCTCAAGGTGCAGCCCAGTACTCACGTCCCTCAACGCACGGTGATGTTCGATTAATACCACGATTGGCGCCAATTCGGAAGTGCAACTCCGGAATTTGATACTCGTGTTTGATTACCCCCGTCACTCCACTGTTTGACCTCATTAATCTTCGGAAGCGTATCTTGTGGTTCACAATATCCACTGGCACTTCGTGAATATTTAAAAACGTCCACTGCGTCCATTTCTAACAGCATGCTTTTACACTTCGTGGGCGAAGGGCACGAGCTGAAGGATTCGCGATCTCGCTGGGTTTACTGAGCAATTCATACGCTTTACGCTTTTTTAATAAAGACGAGCTCACTGTGATTTGCACATTACATTTCAACAAGTTGCTCACTAAAATCTGCCTGGACGCCACGATCTTGGAGAGCAAAGAGGGCTTGGTTCGTTACCACATAGAGGAGGAAACCAGAGCTACCGCTTTATTTGGAAAGGTATGCTTGCAGAGAATCCCACGTAGAACTGTATAGGAACTCTCACAATTGTGTGAATGCATAGCATGAGAAGTTTGCAGTGTATCCTGGGTGCAGCCATGTTAGGGAGAAAAAGGCACCTGAAGTATTAAAACGCATCCCTGAAGTCACCGCATTCCATGGTCGAGGGCTCGTACACCCATACGGTTACTAGATCAACTGCCGTTCTCGGGTCTTTTTCTGTGTTCTTGTGTTAGTGCTAACAGTAACAGCCTTGTTAAGACGTTAGTCCAGTCAATCATTCCTTGAACAAAAGAATTACTTCAAACACACTATTTGTCCACGGGCGCTGCTGAGAACTCACCCAGCTGGGCTTGCCGGTTGAGTTCAGTTAGTTGGAGATTAATACTTTGGACTGGACAAACACAAACTACCTTTTAGCATACGTATCTTTGATGCTCTGCCAGGAAAAAAACGCTCTATCTGTGCACACCCGTGGCACTTGTATACCAAGCTACCAAACTGATGCCATCACTGCACTTGCATGAGATTTGTGCTATTTCTCAAGAGTGAGATCACCATGCTGGCCCATTCCTCTGGTATTCCGTTCGGATTCCAAGCTCTCTGCGTTGTGGTCAATAGACCGTTTGCCAGAGCTGCATTATCTTTAAAATGTGCGGGTTGTACATTATCCTTCAAATGATTTCTACCATTAATAGCAAACATACCTCAGAAAGATAAGAATGTAAAAGTTAGTCACGCCGACGTTATTCAGATATACATCGATTGCCTTTGCTACCCATAATACCTTGCATGTGGGGCTACATATCGAAATAAAAAACAACGATCAGCGTTCGCGTAAAGGCGAGCTTCAATTTCAGAAATACATGCGTTTCATTGCTTCGGGCGAGATGCAAATAAGGAGGATTCCCTTGAGAGATTTTTAATGGACGAAAATGAAAGAAACACGAAAAGCAATTAGGTCGAGTGTGCAAGTAATGGAATGTGCACCGCAAAAAATATTTAATTGAAATTGGGTGAAATCATTTGACTTGAGGGCAGCGAGCAGCCACTGATGTGCCTTATCAGCTGGGAAAATTTCGGCGTTCCGTTGTTTCGTTTTCGTTATAAGTATAAATGCGGTATATACACAATAAGCGGACGGTAATGACTGTAATATGTCTATTTCCCGGCATATGAACGGCATACAAATGGAGGCTTGATTATACAGTTATAATTTGAACATGTCGGGCTACAAAGCAATAAAAGAAGGGCGAAGGACCCAGATGGCGTGCTTATTACGTGACAAGAAACTGTAAGTTGCGGGAAGCAAATAACTATATTAATAGGCCTGTTTCTCAACTTGTAGGCAGCATGCCAATTGGGGCACGGTTGGGCTGAAGCAGCTTGAGCGTGGCGGTCGTTTACAGAACATGGAGGAAGGTACAACTAGGAACACACGCTCGTCACGTGATAAGTTATCCTACTTTTGGAAACCCAAAACTGAAGGAATGCGGCTTGAGGTACGATCAGTCCAGTTGTGAGGCTGATTGAACTGAACTAATACTGAAAAGTCGTTGATGGCTATGAGAGTAATTCGCCTTGCAGGAAGTCGGGAGTTGCGAGTATCTCAGTGAATAAACCAGCTTATTTGAACCAAAACTGACAACCGTTGCCGACGCCGCGTACAATTAAAAAGCTTGGTTACTAATGTAGTTTGCGTTGACCACCAGCTAACTGATTTACGTGTAATTATTGGTGATGTACAAACTTGCTTATTTGGCTTCGGCTCATGAGCTTTTTATTTTGTTTCCTGTTCGCCAAACTTATCGAGAACACCTGCCTTCGGAAAGTTACTGTACTGTGATGCTTTCATAGCGTCCACACTAAAACAGCGACGAAAGGCATAATCTGGGATGATGAGGCCGAGTTATTTGTGGTGGGGATAAATGACAGTTCGCGTCTCACAAGCACGTTATACATTGAACTTGTACAGTCGGACTGAGGTACTCTTGTGATATAATGTAAAACGCTGTCGGGAAACGGGAGAGAAATATTGAACTACTAACGAGCTCTCACAGTGATAGTTACATAACTGTTCACGTGAGTCCATGTAGTGCCCCATGGACTGACGTATTTGGTTAATCGGGTGGGGTAACTAGGGTATTTGCCAATCGCCAATTAACTAATGTAGAGCAGAACCAGTGTAAAGCAAAGGCATTCTTGGGTCATTTGGAGGTGCTGAGCAGCTTCTTGTACACCCTCGGGTCAGATGATGAGGTAACGCACCTAGGTTGAGAACCCAAAATTGGGAACCTGGCTACTAAGGAGCGCCGGGGTAATAGATGCAGTACAGTGTTTAATAACAAAATCCGGGAGTTTTTTTAATTTTCGACCGCTGTGGAGGTGTGACAGTGCCGGATCTTAGAGACGATCATTAAAATTCAGGTGGAGATTTTGAGGAATTACAGTGAGTGATTGAATGGAATGGATATGGCCGTATGTGTGTGAGTTACTTGCGTTTGGTGGATAGTGCGCAGCCATGGTCAAGGTTGTATAATCGCTTAGATGCTGGGCAGGAACGGAGGCGTAAGCCCAAAGTCGCTGCTCATTTTTATGCGCCTTTGTGGCTACTTCATGTAAATGACTCGCTCTGTCAGCCTTACCACATGAGCTTACCGTCCCCGCACTTGCTACTAAATCTGCAATGAGACACCATTCGGCTAACTTTTCTAGGAGTGTGCGTTGGGAAACTATGAATAACACATGTTTCATCCGATGGGAGGAAAATACAAATTAGAAATGTAGCAAAACCAAGTCAAGCTGGCATTTGATGAGCAATCGATACTAGAAACAAGTCAAGGAGTTCACGAGTTATAACGACGCAATCCCACTAGCTTTACGCACCGAGTCCACCGTCTATTCAAGGGTGATGAGCAGTTTGTAGGCGCTACAAAATTCAACCCGGCGGTAGAGATAGACGCCAGCGACCTGTTTTTAGCTTTCTGTATACAAATACTGGTCTAAGAACCAATGCACTGCGTGAGGGGACTTGCGGGCATACGTGTGCACCGGTGTTGGGAGTGCGTGTCACCCATTTCGTGTATACCGCCTCTGCGTTGTCAAAGTCAGCTTTTTGAGTTCACCGAGTTAAGTATATAATATAATTACCAACGGCCAGCAACAGCCTGCTCCCAACCGTAATAGTTTTACAAACCTTGGCACATTTGACACTACTGGACATGTGTACGGCCGCTGTTTGTTATGGGTTTCTTCAACTGGAGAAGACACCAGTTGATAGAAAATTGGTTTGCCAAAGGTGAGCCACAACCAATGTCAATCAGAATATTTGAAGGTTATTTATTTAGACTTGACTTCGGTGTGGGCCGCCGTATTTGAACTTGGGTGGAAATGCCAAGGACTTTAGTTTTTGTGCGTTGTTTCTGAATGTCACATATAACAAAAGTTTCGGAGCAGAGTCAGCAGCCCCCTTTGTATCTTTGTGGAAGTTTTCTCTCGGACCTACCACCGACTTGACAGTCTGACCGAAAACATCTATTCAGTTTACATTTATTTGGCTACTGTCCATGTGCATCTAATACCCTGGGAACGCATTTGACCTTTTATGATATGTTTTAATGTTTCTTTTATTTTTGAGCCGTTGCACGTATCAGAGAATTTTAACTCAAAGGAAGTTTTCGAAAACTTTACTATAACTGCGAAGGCAAATTAGCTTTTCACTGTTTTTTTATTGGGCCTTTGGATTTCCATGAAGAAAACGCTATTGGTGGTTAGCAGATGCCAGATTTCTGGAAAAGTAGACCGAATCCATCAGAATTTTGTTGCCTACGTTTGATATTGGAGTCGAACCTTGTCCAGAGGAAAATAAACCTTTGACAAGAACGCACTAAGTTGAAGTGAGTAACACGGTTCCGTTGTTGAAATTCAGAGAAATGAAGAAAGTATATCCGGTGCCCACTATTTGCACAATGGAATAGAATTTTCGAAAGCTACAGCGTGTCCCTGATGGACGAAAACGGACAGGCAATTGAGCTCAGGAAACCCTCTAAACTTCTGAGCTCCATCTAGGGATCCCGGGGTTCCAGTGCTGCTGTAAAAGTACTCCACCAGAATATTTCAACCAGAGGGATAATTGCTTTGGTGGACAGTGAAATTTGGCGAGCTGAAAAAATATGAACTAAGATTAGGATGGTTTTGAGTTTGAGCACATGCTCAACAAAACGCAACATTTAGGCGTAGAAAGCTTTGTTCCATTGGCAGAGCTTCTGCAGCTAGGAGTATTGTGCCGCTGCTCAGCCCCAGTATATCCAGTGGAGTATCCCCAGCCCTTGAAAACTGCGAGTTTTGAGGGGTTCGACAAGCGTTAAATGATTTTGCAGGGATATGAATTGTCATTGGTTGAACCCGAAGCCAAGCAAAGCCTCTGTAGAACCGCTAATGATCCAAAGGGTTCCAGGACACGGAGAGAAGGATGTGAAGTAGCAGTGCGTGATTTGCCAACAACTGTGATATAACAATAGTAAAAGATTTATTTCCCAACTTTTAGGAAACATGGCGATCGAGGCATGATCGAGTAGTTACAACTTGAATGCGGCGGGTAACAGCAAAACGAGGACGCAGTTACATGAAAACCGACACGCTTATCACGTGAAAATTCACCGTAGTTGTGGAAAACATAACGAGAGCAACGGGGTGCGTGGTACGATTAGTTCAATTATTGAGCTCCGTGGCTTGGACCAAAAACCAAAAACTTAAAAGAACTAAACGTATGCTTGTTTGCGAGGATAGCACGGCACGGGACTATGCCAGAAGGAACTATGCGAGATACCAGTCGTCAGTGAGTGAATTGCGAGGAGTCTACGAAACAAGCCAATACTCTCTACTGTCCTGAGGAGTAAGGGCAGGGAACCAACATATCCGCAGACGGGACATGAACGATGATGATACTCCATTTGGAGTGCTTGGTCTAATGACACAATAAGTATCATTCTATGCCCAAAGGAAGCATGTAAACGCCAGGTGAAACTACCGCGCCACAAACTGGTGTCTGTGGCACTGAGAGTGCCCGATGGGATCAGTCATTGAGGGCTGACAGAAAGTAGAGATATCCGTGAGAACAACGTCTAGTTTCATCCCAAAATATGGTGCGCAAATTTAGCCTACACATTTCAGAAGAAATTGGAAAAGTATTCAGAATCTATGTAACGGACGAACGGTATCTTCGAGTGACGCGTAATACCAGAACTTCCGGGTAGGCAAAACAAATTCGGAGCTGGGTTTCTATGCGGTACTATTAGGGTAACAGAAATTCACGAATTATACAAACCTCGACAGTAGATACGCGTCCAAAACAAACAGTCCGCTTGGACTTCAAAAGTACAAAGCAAGGGAGCAAACAGGCTCCAACGTGCGACAGTCACACGTGCAAAGTCAGATACAAATGGCCGGATGACCTCAAGGCCAAATGGATGAAGTGGTAAGGACAAACAAGCGTCCGTTGATACGTACACACTAAACACAGAAGTGGGGCGGGGTAACAAATGAGACAGAATAAACGTGAGGAATTTCATTGTCGACATAATGGACGATACACCGCCCGCCAAATTCTCCACGTTGATTCAGCGGGCGCCCCGTTTCTTGCCTTCTACCTACGCTCAGCTCCATTCCAAGGTACCCCATCAGCCACCGACACGAATGGTCCGAGTCCACTCCTGCCACAAGTGCCGACTTCGATGGTGTACAAGCCTATTCGCGTCCCTCCAGTAAACACACCTTTCTAATATCTCTCTTAAGAACGCCGCCCGCCGTTCTAACATGCAGGGTTCTTACTAAGCCATCAGGGCTCGCCTCACAACTATCTACTACCCCTAGAGGCCATTTCTCACGAGGCAGGTCCTCACCAGAAACCAGAACTAAGTCCCCTCGTTTCAATTCTTGAGTTGCTCTGAGCCACTTGGTACGCATCTGCAACGTTGGCAGATATTCCCTTATCCAACGACGCCAGAATACGCCAGCAAGATAATTGACCTGTTTCCAACCGGCATGGTATCGCGAAGCCAAGCCGTCGCGACCGGGTACCGCAGGACAGCACTGCATCAGCAACAAACTGTTTGGAGTAAGCGGCTCCAAATCGTTGCTGTCTGATGATAGCGGGACTATAGGCCTGTTATTGAGAATCCATTCGGCCTGTATGAGAAGCGTGTTCAGTTGTTCATCGGTCAAACACTGTTCCCCACATATACATAAAAGTATACCTCGTACCGACCTGATTATACGCTCCCACACACCGCCACGATGGCTAGCTGCTGGTGGATTAAAGTGCCACTGTATACCCATAGTCAAAAGTCGGTCTGATATTTTGCGCAGGCTCCTGAGCTTTATATCATCCCGAAATTCCCTCAGTGCGCCAACAAGTTCGTACCAAGACGTACGTATGATTAAGGCAGCAACAGGATGCCGGTTTGGAAGAAGAGTTGGATGTTTTACGGACTGGCTGTAGTTCGAGAAACTCTGCTCCCCACCTACTCCACAGTGCCCTTCTACTTCATGAACGTGACGTATGATTAAGGCAGCAACAGGATGCCGGTTTGGAAGAAGAGTTGGATGTTTTACGGACTGGCTGTAGTTCGAGAAACTAAGTCTGCTCCCCACGCACAAAATGTCATCAATCAAAAGAAGTGACAAATTTTGTAAGCCGCCATTTTGATTCCAATTGCGGGAACGCTTTGCATCCAGTAAAGGAGCGTTAACCTGATGCAGCTCTCGTGCGAAGTGAGTAGATTGCACCATCTTTATCAAACAGCTGCGTGCTTGGTGGAGATCAGATACTCTGATAACACCGGCAGGTAAAGCCTCTTTCTTCGCTCTGCCCATCTTCAACAACAGATATTGCCTGTAACCCAAAGCCACGACCTTCGGTAGCTTCATCCAACAGGAGGACCAAGACATTAATGGGCACATGACATCATTTCCTCCCGTCGGTTAACCTGTGCTACAAGGCTCTTCAGTTCGGCACCATCGGGCTGCGTCAATCAAGGCTGTGGAAGCCAGTTACTCTCTAGTTCAAGTAAAAATCTGGGTCCCGTTAACCATCTACGCAGTGGACCGGGGTTATATGTCCCTCGAGAGGCAATGTCAGCTGGATTGTACTCCGATGACACGTGCCTCCATTGAGTGGGTGATGACATATCACGAATGACTGTTAGGCGATTTGCAACAAAGGTAGAAAATCTGGAAGATACGTTGGGGATGTAGTACAGAACAATCATAGAGTCCGTCCAAAACACAGCACGTTGGAAGTGGTCTTTTGCACTTGCTCCAATCAAATCTGCTACCCGGACTGCCAAACACAGCTGTTAACTCCAACCTTGGCATCGAAACGGACTTGAGGGGGCTACTCGCGACTTCGGGAAGACAAGCGAACAGTAAGAAACGTCAGTGTCACCCATGAGGCGGGCATATGCCACCACACTATATGTGGTCTCCGATGCATCATAAAAAATACATTAAGTTCGGAGTTTGGAATATGTTATTGCTCTACTAGAACCGGAAAAGTAGTTATACGAACGAGAGAACGGGGAGCACTAACAAAATCAGCTTGTTGAGTAAAAATTATTACAATAAGTGTATATGCGAACAAGGGGACTTATCGTATTGCGGATTCAGGTTGGTAAATCCTATTGTGAGTCCGGATGTAGGTATCGTGTTTTCTTTGCTGTTGTAGCAGCCACACGTGTTCCTGAAATTCCGTGAGTGAAACGCCGTAAGTCCCAAGCGGCTCTGCTCCGAGCTGGGTGACGTGCGAAGCTCCGTTGAGTTGTGTGTGTTGCTGTGCTGGTATCCTATTTGTAGGAACGTTTACGTGTGTGTGAGTATCAGCACATGACTTGTTGCTACCGTATTAGACGGTAGATAGCCGATATCGGTTGAGTCACCCTTGTGTGTCGTGGTTTGTACGTGTAGGCAAAAGACGAGGTCTTGGGATCTTGGGCTTGACTGTGAGCTGTGTAGTCGAGTAAGTCACGGTTGTGTGGTGTGATTTGTGAGTGCAAGGAAAAAGGATAGATCTCGTGAATCAGCGAGTGGCGGTGACCTGTACAGTCGCGTATGTGGCGAAGAGGTAACTACGTGTGTGGTTCTCGAAAACAGTCCATTTTGGGTTTAGGTAGACCATATTGTTGACGGACACTTGACGACTGCTCCTAAGAAGGGCGAAGCAGCTAGTGGGCTGTAGAAGAGTTTTCAAAAAACTTGTGAGTTTTTCCCTTCATGCAAATATACTGCGATATCTCGAATAACGTGCCCATCAGGCGGCCTTTATGCACCACATTCGCGGAATATCCTAAACGGGAGATTCACTTGAGTCTCTCATAAGANACAATATCGAACTTATCATTAAATCGTTTATTCAGGGATGACTTCGAACTCAGTGACGGCGGAGATAGTTCCTTTTTTTAAGTTCCGCCATGCGATTGAGGTCAATGCCGGGCGTACGGTGTAGCGAATCTACCGCCGGCATAGACAAGGTATCAGCAGCCATGTTATCACGACCCGAAACGTGTCTAATGTCGCTGGTGAACTGCGAAATGTAATCTACATATCGAATTTCACGGGGAGAGGATTTGTCTGGTTCTGATTTTAGTGCTGAAGTCAGTGGCTTGTGGTCCGTATAAACATGAAATTCGCGACCTTCCAGTAAGTGTCGGAAGTGACGGATTGATTGGTAAATAGCGAGCAGTTCACGACCAAATGCGCTGTAACGGGACTTGGTTGTCGACTGTTTATGAGAGAAAAATGCGAGGGGTTGATGGGCATTGTTAATAGTTTGCTGTAAATCAGCACCTACAGAGTCATTGGGGGCGTCCACATTAAGTGACAATAGAGAGTTGGGTTGTAAATAAAACAACTTGAAAGAATTCGCTAGAGAAGCTTTGACTTGCTCAAAAGCAGAAATAGCGGAGTCGGTTAAATGAAACCTTTTTGGTTTTTCCGGATAAGAGTTTGGTGACTGGTGCTAACAATGATGCAGCCTTGGGATTGAAGCGTCTGTAGAAATTTATCATACCCAAAAAACGCTTAAGTTGATTAAATGAGGTGGGTAAAGAAAAATTTCGGATGGCATCAAGTTTATCATCAGTGGTCGATATACCATCCTGGTTAACCGTATGTCCCGGAAAATTTAATGTAGGCACGCCAAAAATACATTTTTGTGCGTTGATAACAACGCCGTGGTCGCGCAGTCTAGTGAATAAAAGGCGTAAATGTTCGAGATGTTGCTCCACGCTATTACTGGTGACTAAAATGTCATCTAAGTGAGCAAAAAAAACGGTAAACCGGAAAGTACTTGGTCAATAAAATGCTGAAATGTTTGGGCTGCATTTCTCAAACCAAATGGCAAGCGCAAAAACTCGAACAAACCAAGAGGTGTAGTGATTGGAGTCTTATAAATGTCCTCGGGGTGGATTGAAATATGATGATAGGCCCGAAGGGAAAATATTGTACAGCCCACCAGATTAGATGCAAAGTCGTGAATGTGCGGAATGGGGTAACGATCTGGAGTCGTTATGTTATTTAGTGCTCGATAATCGCCGCAAGGCCTCCAGCCTGTTGCAGTTTTCTTTGGGAACGTAAAGTGGAGAAGCCCATACGCTTTTGGATGGCCGAATGATTCCCGACCGCAGGATGTGTTGGAATTCTTCTTTGGCAAATTTTAGTCTTTCCGGATGAAGTCGCCTTGGACGTGAGTAAACGGGAGTTCCTCGTGTGCCAGTGTGATGAACTACAGAGTGTGTCGGTCCTGCTTGATGAAATTTCGGCCTTAGGAGTTCTGGAAATTCTCGGAGTAAGTCGTGGTAACAAGAAGAGCCGTGTGGCGCTAAGGTTATTGGGCAGAAGTTCGGGGTAACTTTCATTCGACTGTTAATTGGGTGGTGGCGTCAAGTAGACTTTGACGCTTTACGATGAGTCAGAAAATCTGCTCCCAGAATTGGCTGATGCAAGTCTGCAGTGATGGAAAACTATTTGAATGCTCTACGTAGGCCGAGGTTGATGTCTAGCGCTCTTTGTCCATATGTTTTTATGCAAGTGCCGTTTGCCGCCCTCAATGTGAGCGGGGAGGGCGTCAGTTTGGAGTCCGAAGCGGTTACAGGTATTATGATAATATCAGCACCTGTGTCGACCAGAAAGCGGAGACCAGAGTTCCTATCTAGGAAAAGGAGACGGCGAGAGTTGCAATCTAGGCCAGGGACACTAGTCGCCTCTACTGTCCGGTCTGTTCTTTGTCCCGATCGATAATTTCTTGCGGGTGATGATACCAGAAATGAACAAGGTTTTGTGCATTTTCGAGCAGACCGGCCGAAAAGGGTGTGGTACCAGCAGTACCCCTGGAACCTTAAGAGGAAAGAGAACGATGGCGCTTGTATGCAGGCTAAGGCGTAGATCGACGACGTTGAAGGCAATCAAAACGAATAGCAGCTATTTGATTAGCAAGTTCATCGAGACAAGCATTGATTGAAGACACTGTGCTAGACGAGTCAAGGGAATTGGTATTTGAAGTAGAAGGCTGTATTTCGAGTATTTTTATAGGCGATACTTTCCAGTTGTGTCAAAGAGATGTTATCTGTATCCGGAGCGAGAATCGACTGCACATGTGCTGGTAAACGTTTGAGAAAGAGCTGTTTGATTAACGCGTCATCGATTTTTCTGTGGCCCAAAATGCTGTAAGGTCGGCGTAAGAATTGGTACGGTATACAACCATCTAGTGTTTCACCGCTTATCAGTTGTTCTAGGCGCTTATGTTCGGATAATGCAGTTCGCGCAATTAATGTATTTCTATGTTGTGTGAATGACTGGCAGTTATCCGGTACCATAAGAATATCGCGTAAATCTGCCGCTATTTCAGGAGGTAGAACTGATAAAACATGGTAATACATAGTGTGCTCCTGCGTGATTTCTCTGAGAGCAAACTGGACTTGCACTTGAGTAAACCAGAGGTACGGATTATGGTGCCAGAACGGAGGTAGGTGAACAGATGCGGCGTTGATATTTGGCTGAGGTAATACGGGGTTCGGTGACTGAGCCATGGGTGTGTCGGACATGAATAGAAATATGGATATATGGAAGTCCAAATAAAAAATGTCAGAAGTTACGTGAGTTCACAAACGTTGGAGTCACCAGATTGTTAATGCTCTAACGGAACCCGAAAACTAGTTATACGAACGAGAGAACGGGGAGCACTAACAAAATCAGCTTGTTGAGTAAAAATTATTACAATAAGTGTATATGCGAACAAGGGGACTTATCGTATTGCGGATTCAGGTTGGTAAATCCTATTGTGAGTCCGGATGTAGGTATCGTGTTTTCTTTGCTGTTGTAGCAGCCACACGTGTTCCTGAAATGAAAGCGGGGACCAGAGTTCCTATCTAGGAGAAGGAGACGGCGAGTGTTGCAATCTAGGCCTGGGACATTACTCGCATCTACTGTCTGGCCTGTTCTTTTTCCCGACTAAAAATTTCTTGCGGGTGATGATACCCGAAATGAACAAGGTTTTGTGCATTTTCGAGCAAATCGGCCGAACTGGGTGTGATACCAGCAGTACCCCTGGGAACGTTTAGAGGAAAGAGAACGATGTCGCTTTTATGCAGGCTGAGGCGTGGATCGACGACGTTGAAAACAATCAAAACGAATAGCAGCTATTTGATTAGCAAGTTCATCGAGACAAGCATTGATTGAAGACACTGTGCTAGACGAGTCAAGGGAATTGGTATTTGAAGTAGAAGGCTGTATTTCGAGTATTTTTATAGGCGATACTTTCCAGTTGTGTCAAAGAGATGTTATCTGTATCCGGAGCGAGAATCGACTGCACATGTGCTGGTAAACGTTTGAGAAAGAGCTGTTTGATTAACGCGTCATCGATTTTTCTGTGGCCCAAAATGCTGTAAGGTCGGCGTAAGAATTGGTACGGTATACAACCATCTAGTGTTTCACCGCTTATCAGTTGTTCTAGGCGCTTATGTTTGGCGGTTTCGTCGGCAAATTACAAGCAAACACAAGTTTATCGGATTCCTTATCCCACTGCACCCCTAGGGCACGCTCCATTGGCAATGGGTCCGTAGTTAGGTTTCTTACGCGGGACGTGAGTTCCGTTGGATCAATTGCTGACAATACCTCACGATCGTTGGAAGACCAGTTCCTCATGCCGAAACATCCCTTTGAGGCAAAGCACTTATCTCGTTAACGAAGCACTTAGCTGTTACAGAATCCGGAATTGACTAAGCAGACATCAACATATAGATTGTGGTCTATTGCGCTGCAGGTTGAAACGGCATAACCTGAGCCGAATCACTCAACTGCCTTTTGTGAGGCGAACGTTGCACAGAAAGGGGAGGAGGTGGCCCCAAACGGGTGAGATGTCCATTGAAATTCAGTAGGTTCTCCAAAGAACTCATAGTTTTCTCACAACAGGAATTTCAGAGCTCCTCTATCACAGAGATCAACTTTGACATGTAGGAACATCTCTTCGATATCGGCTGTCACAGCAACTTGCTCTAAACGAATTCCAGCATAACATCTACAAGCTTTCCGGTTAAATCAGGGCCCTGATACGGGTGATTGTTTAGGGACGCACCCTGACATTTGGCAGCGCAGTCAAATACGATCCGAATCCTTTCTGGATTTTTGGGTTTACTAACTGGATGGTGTGGGAGATACCACTGCTTTGAATTTAATAACAACGTGGAAGCATCTGCCACCCGTTCAATGTATCCTTTCTCCAGGTATGCGCGAAGCACCTTATCGTACTTTCCGTGTAAAACACGATCCTTGCAGTCTATTTTTCAGATTATCTAGAGGTTTCTAGCCACCTGGAAGTTATCGGGTAGGGCAAGTGCGTTATCCTTTCATGGGAGCGATAGTTTATAGTGTCCACTTACTGGCACCGCATCAGCCTCCGTTATCAATAGTGCTCTTTGATCCTCTAAAGAGAGATTAGTGTTCGATGCTGAGGTGTCTGCGAATTCCGAGTCGTACAGTTGCTGCAAATGCTTCTGGATGCCCTGACTACACCCGGTTATACAACGACTGACGACCTTGTGCTTCGTTCCGTTTTACATCGGACCAAGAAGCATCTAACCGAGTGGGGTTTTCACAGTAAACGTCTGTTTTTTGCCCCTCCAGGTGCTGGTCAAAGACCCAGTGCTCTCACGTCACAACCAACAAGGATTCCTACATCGTCTTCAGTCAGCTCGTCGAAGGCAAATTCCTTAAGGTGTGGCCACTTGCGAGCCTCTTCTTTGATAGATGGGACAGCTTGCATAGGTAAGCTGTCAACGACGAATGCCTTGTCAATATCTATCGACTGGCTTTCATCCATTGATAAAAGCCTGATATAATTAGCTTCCGATGTGCATCCCATGGGACCACCCAGTGTATCAATGGCCATAGACTTGGGTAGCAGCCTGACCCCATTTTTCACCAAAAGGCCCTGCTTTAATAACGTTATGTCGGACCCAGCATCTAAAAACGCATACGTTGTCACGTTTCCTGCAGGACTGTTAAGCTTGACAAGAACGATTCCTAGGCGTGCCAGAAGAAGAGTACCTCGAGTTAAGGCACACAAAACCTCCGGCTCTGAGGACGTCGAAACTTTGCTTCCGGGTTGTGATGTATGTAACAAATTATGATGTCTTCCCCTACAACCCGGCTTGGCGCATCGAACTACTGGCTTGCAATCATTGGCCATGTGGGAGACTCCTAAACAGGCAAAGCATGCATTATGCTCCCGTATGCATTTCCATCTGTCAGGAACTTTCATAGACAAGAAGCGCTGGCAACTGGAAATTGGGTGGGGCTGTGAACATAATGCGCAAGCACTTGAACGACCGTCGGCGTCCGGTCTAATGTTAGTAAGGAGACTGGTATAACCATCCAGTCTAGGGATTTGGTCGGTAGAAGTCGGCGTTACAGGGGGGAGTCTTACGTCCCCCTCTCGAGCCAGTTGCCCGGACCGACTCCATGCAACACGGGAGCGCGTGTTCACAAACTCCGTCAAGTCTGTGAACGTTGGGTCCCGGCCACTCACGGATATCTTATCTGCCACCTTAGCCCATTTGTGCCGCAATGGCGAGGGAGGAGAACGCTCAATTCTCTCTACAACCGCTAGTGAGTGCAAGTCTGAGACGTAACACATTCGCGTCAGCGCAATTTCACAACTGCGCATTTTCATACACAAGTCCGACAAAGACTTGGCTGCTCCAGTGGTCTGTCGTGCAAAACGAAACAGGCTTTCTAGTAGACAGCAAGCGATAATATGAGGCTGACCAAAGAGATTGCGTAGAATCTCCCGTGCCCTGGAGTATGCTACTTCCGGCGGGAGCATCACACATTCTTCAATGGCCGCCTTCGCGTCCCATTGACAGTAGTGGATCAGATCTGACCGGCGTCCTGCACCTTGCTCTTAATGTATAACTCAAATTGGCGGGTGAAACTCCAGTAATGAATCGCATTACTATCAAATTATGATAGTTCCACCTTTGGTAGGTCCATAGTGGCCTACCCTGGAGTGACAGAAATGACCGGTTTTGGCCCTGATGATAGCCCTCTTTCATCTGTCTGACATTGTTTCACGTACCGCGCTAATCGTTCGTTTGAAGCCACTGGATCCCAGACTTCATCTTATGAGTCCTCTTCGGCCTCTAGCTCAATTTTGGCTAGATCAGTTTTGCTATGAGCCTCCAAGAGAACGCGCTGAAGCTCGACCACTCGCTTAACCCGATATTTCTGGAGCTGAGCTATCCTTAAAGCTTTCCTAGCTACACTACTTTCATGACTAGAAGCACAAAGTGACTTACGAGAACCGGAGTGCGAAGCAAACTTCATTGCAACTGTTTCCTTCGCAGCTTCAATCGTTTCCTTGTCCCTGGTTCCGGTTTCCTTCACAATTGCTCAAAACATGGGACCACCCAGTGTATCAATGGCCATAGACTTGGGTAGCAGCCTGACCCCATTTTTCACCAAAAGGCCCTGCTTTAATAACGTTATGTCGGACCCAGCATCTAAAAACGCATACGTTGTCACGTTTCCTGCAGGACTGTTAAGCTTGACAAGAACGATTCCTAGGCGTGCCAGAAGAAGAGTACCTCGAGTTAAGGCACACAAAACCTCCGGCTCTGAGGACGTCGAAACTTTGCTTCCGGGTTGTGATGTATGTAACAAATTATGATGTCTTCCCCTACAACCCGGCTTGGCGCATCGAACTACTGGCTTGCAATCATTGGCCATGTGGGAGACTCCTAAACAGGCAAAGCATGCATTATGCTCCCGTATGCATTTCCATCTGTCAGGAACTTTCATAGACAAGAAGCGCTGGCAACTGGAAATTGGGTGGGGCTGTGAACATAATGCGCAAGCACTTGAACGACCGTCGGCGTCCGGTCTAATGTTAGTAAGGAGACTGGTATAACCATCCAGTCTAGGGATTTGGTCGGTAGAAGTCGGCGTTACAGGGGGGAGTCTTACGTCCCCCTCTCGAGCCAGTTGCCCGGACCGACTCCATGCAACACGGGAGCGCGTGTTCACAAACTCCGTCAAGTCTGTGAACGTTGGGTCCCGGCCACTCACGGATATCTTATCTGCCACCTTAGCCCATTTGTGCCGCAATGGCGAGGGAGGAGAACGCTCAATTCTCTCTACAACCGCTAGTGAGTGCAAGTCTGAGACGTAACACATTCGCGTCAGCGCAATTTCACAACTGCGCATTTTCATACACAAGTCCGACAAAGACTTGGCTGCTCCAGTGGTCTGTCGTGCAAAACGAAACAGGCTTTCTAGTAGACAGCAAGCGATAATATGAGGCTGACCAAAGAGATTGCGTAGAATCTCCCGTGCCCTGGAGTATGCTACTTCCGGCGGGAGCATCACACATTCTTCAATGGCCGCCTTCGCGTCCCATTGACAGTAGTGGATCAGATCTGACCGGCGTCCTGCACCTTGCTCTTAATGTATAACTCAAATTGGCGGGTGAAACTCCAGTAATGAATCGCATTACTATCAAATTATGATAGTTCCACCTTTGGTAGGTCCATAGTGGCCTACCCTGGAGTGACAGAAATGACCGGTTTTGGCCCTGATGATAGCCCTCTTTCATCTCTCTGACATTGTTTCACGTACCGCGCTAATCGTTCGTTTGAAGCCACTGGATCCCAGACTTCATCTTATGAGTCCTCTTCGGCCTCTAGCTCAATTTTGGCTAGATCAGTTTTGCTATGAGCCTCCAAGAGAACGCGCTGAAGCTCGACCACTCGCTTAACCCGATATTTCTGGAGCTGAGCTATCCTTAAAGCTTTCCTAGCTACACTACTTTTATGACTAGAAGCACAAAGTGACTTACAAGAACCGGAGTGCGAAGCAAACTTCATTGCAACTGTTTCCTTCGCAGCTTCAATCGTTTCCTTGTCCCTGGTTCCGGTTTCCTTCACAATTGCTCAAAACGTTGACATCTTTATTTCGAACAAGTCGACGTAAGATGTCGAGTACTGTAACGGTCGATCGGTGTCTTCGAGTGACGCGTAATACCAGAACTTCCGGGTAGGCAAAACAAATTCGGAGCTGGGTTTCTATGCGGTACTATTAGGGTAACAGAAATTCACGAATTATACAAACCTCGACAGTAGATACGCGTCCAAAACAAACAGTCCGCTTGGACTTCAAAAGTACAAAGCAAGGGAGCAAACAGGCTCCAACGTGCGACAGTCACACGTGCAAAGTCAGATACAAATGGCCGGATGACCTCAAGGCCAAATGGATGAATTGGTAAGGACAAACAAGCGTCCGTTGATGCGTACACACTAAACACAGAAGTGGGGCGGGGTAACAAATGGGACAGAATAACGTGAGGAATGGGACAGAATAAACGTGAGGAATTTCATTGCCAACATAACGGATGCTACAGTCAAGTATACTCTTTTCAATTTGAAATCTATTTTTGACACCGCATTTTAACGGTGTCTGAAGAGCACTAGTGTCGCTGAAAAAGCCCTGCCTCTAAAACGTAATTGAACTCACTAGGACTGATAAGTGTCTCGGTCTAGGGCTCATGTGGGCTGACCACGTTTAGTGTTGCCAGATGGAGGCTATCCGTTTTCCTCCCGATTCAACTTTATGGCTGACATGACCGGCCCCTGGCGACTAGTGTCGGTGAGGTTGAAATATGTTTGGGCTGTTTGCTCACAGGCATTAGATGTGCAAACCATGGGTCCTCTTGTTAAAGATTGGTTAAAAAGGCAGGCAGTGCCAACAACCTTAACTGTTTTGCCAAAGATTAGTATGCGTTTCGCTTTTGAAAATGCAGAGCACTGAATGTTGGGCGCGCTGCAAGAATTGTCAGTGTTGGGTAGCCATATGGACTGCAGCGATGAGCCATAAACAGGAAACATATTTCCAAAACCGTTGCGAACTTCTGGTCGGTTGTAATCAGTCAGGTAATACCTTGATTAGTGTTGGAGTTCGAGTTCATATCCAAAACCAAAAAATAGGACCGACAACCTTGGAGTTCGCAGGTTACACTCGGCAATAGCCTTTTGAATGACTTGCGAACGAGAGGCAAATAAGTCGGTGAAACAGAGACCGGTTTGAGTTAACTGAGTTAAGCTTCTGACTTTATCTACCAGAACAATGCCGCGGCCTAATTCAAGTTGGATATGACGATGCTCCATGGCCTTGGTTAGTGCAAAGTGGCTGTCATGCGGGCAACACAGTTTAGCGGGACAATATAAAATGATGCACTATACAATGATGCCTGACGCGTACTCTGAACAATTACTTGTAGGCATTACGCCTGAGAGAGACCCAGCAAGTGAAAAGAGTGGCTCTCATTGAAAACGGTGGAATTTTCGCCCTCTTTTCTGGTAGTACCCGGCCCATGCACGGCCAGTCAGTGAAGCGGTTGCAGAGAAGGATAGTTCAAATCCAATTTAAATGTCCCACTGCTTGCACCGGGGAGCATGTGAATAGAGGAATATTAAAAATTCTTACCGCTTCAAATGTTTTGAAAGGCGCAGTTCTACGGCAAGAAAGAGACAGAGCTATCCAAGAAAAAAGGTTGTGTACAAATTTTTGACGCATTGATCGGGTCGTTTTTCATGCCAGTTCCCTGGACATAATGCAATTCACAAAATGCTAGCTGCCTAAAACTTCAGCAAGAATCCGACAGTTTTGGTTGCTTTGTCTCCAAAAATGGTGCGAGCATCTTCATCACACCCTCTAAATGAGATTAGCCGACACCCGTAAATGGCTGAAAGTTATAGATATTATTGTGATTTTACCATCAATATTTTTCTCATTTACGATCACCCTCTCTAGGCCTTACCGAATAGCTTATCGAAATTTGTTTGCCATATCCTCTAAATCTGGTGTGAATCAACTCCATTGAGGATGTAGTGAATACCTGGAGTATGCGGACGGCATTGGGCCATTTGTTTCTTATTTCATTTTGACAAAGAAAACTGAACAGTCCGCAAAACGAACAGTAGGTTTTTACGCAGTCTTGATATCTCTGTGGTGCAAAGTGCTACCACAGCATCAACAAAACCTATAACTGTATCAAAGCCGCTAAGGCTAGTGGACAGACTCGCCCTCTGGGTATTTGGATCACGTCGGGTGGCACCGTTCCTGGAGAGACAACTGCTACAGTCACCGAACGCTGTTCTGATTTCTTCTAACTTACTTATCTCTGGGATCAAGTTGACAACAATCTGTCAGTGATCACAAGGTTTACAATGCAGAAGCTTTCCAATATCACTTTAGATTTTTGGAAATTCATCAGTGTGCGCTAAACATAAGGGAAGCTTGGTTGTCTTCGAGAACAGATAGAAAAAGATTTGGGTATCTGGCTCTCTTCAAACATGTCCTTTTCAATGTGAAAAATTAGGTTTACAATGCAGAAGCTTTCCAATATCACTTTAGATTTTTGGAAATTCATCAGTGTGCGCTAAACATAAGGGAAGCTTGGTTGTCTTCGAGAACAGATAGAAAAAGATTTGGGTATCTGGCTCTCTTCAAACATGTCCTTTTCAATTCATCGTGAAAAATTGGCTCGAAAGGTATTTGTCGTTCTACGGATCATCCGGAGCACCGTTCATCGTGTTACTCGCAAAATATTCTGGACACCCTACGGGGCCTGTGACCGACCACTCCTCGAATATTCCGTGCAGTTTTTCTGCTCAGTACGCAAGAACGGCTTAACCCTTGTTAAGCGCGCCCGGAGGGCTGCTAAGGAAGTTCTTCCCGGCCAGTGATCATTAGGCGCATCTTGGGTGCTTGACCTGTTTCCCCTGCATTATCGCTACCTCTGAAGAGACCCAGTGCTCAATTGCGTCCTTTCGAACAAGATTTGGCTAACGGATTTTCATCGGCAACCCAACTAATACACGGCGGGGACTTGGTAAGATCTTCAAGCTAGGAGCACAAAATTCATTAAGTGACAATTTCACAGTTTCAAATTTTTGGTGCATCCAGTAACCTTCCACCGACAGTTGTTCAGCTGGATCTAGTATCCAGTTCAGGAAAGTTTTAGATGCATTTGCGTGAGTCCTTTTGCTGATGAACCCGCTGTCTCACTGAAAACCAAAATGAGACGCTACAGGCTTTTCTGCTTGCGCTTCTCAGGTGAACGGATGCCTGTGAACAAGAACAAATCCGACCCGGAAGCTTGGGCCTATGCTTTGATCTTGTATATCAATCCGGTAATCCGTACACCATCGGTGCTTTTGGGAAAACTCGTGGAGGCCCTTTCGCTCAACGATTGCGAGAGACCTGGAGGCTTACAATTTATTCGTCTCCGTAACCAAGTGAGATAAACTGGCGGGTGGGAGGCTGTCGGCCCGGCTTTCGACGTCCCTCCTCGACACAGGGTAAGAGGATCCGATGAGCTGGCATTTCCTAAAATGCGAAACCGTCGTAAATCAGAAATCCACCAATGGAACATACGAAAACAAGCCACCATTCTGGACCTCGCTCAAAAAGCAAAAACGTATTGTCCAAATACATGAGACGTCGCCGCAGAAACAAGCCACCCGCGTTCTCCTTGGGGGACAGAAACGGAGGACCGACGAGTGACCCAACAGTGGTATCTGAGGTTTACGGAGAACACGATGCGTGTCTGTACTCAGACCCAGCGTCTTCGTCACACCCACTCTTGTCAAGGCGTAACTACGAACGGCCTCTAACCGACTTGGTCTTCACGGTGGAGGAAACTCGTCAACTCTTGCACAGGATCAACCCATTCTGCGCGTTGGGGCCCGACGAGGTCCATTCAAGGATCATGACGGAAACGTTGTCCACACTGTCAAATAATTTACACCAGGTGTTTCGTCAGTCGCTTGACGAAGGCCGCCTTCCCTCTTCTTGGAAGGGAGCGATTGTCACGCCAATCTACAAAACTGGTGACCGACTATCGCCTGGCAGCTGCAGGCCTATGAGCCTCCCTAGCGTGCCGTGCAAGGTGATGGAACGCATTCTGAAGCGAGCTATCCTAGATCACTCTACTTCCAGCAATCTGATATCTCCAGCTCAACACGGATTTCTCCCAAACCGTTCTTGCGTAACAAACATGCTCGTNCCCACACGTCCCGCTGCTCTACAAACTCGAGTCTTACGGGATTCAAGAGGAAATCATTCACTTGATCAAGGAGTTCCTATCCGACAGATCATCCCGAGTGAGAATAACCTCGACCTACTTTTCTCCAGCACCGGTCTCCATTGGAGTTCCTCAAGACTCCGTCCTGGGACCAGTGCAGCTTCTGATCTACGTCAACGACCTTCCAGATTTTTTTGCAACTCCATGTCTACTTTTTGCGGACCACTTGAAATCCTGGAGTTCCAATACCAGTGCCCTCCTAATGAAAGAAGACGCTGCCAAGCAGTGGTCGTTGGACTGGCACCTTCCTCTGAATGACGAAAAGTGCGTCCATACGTCGTTTGGGGGAGACTCAGCGAATACCCTTGTTATGCATGGTAAGAAAGGACCAGAAGACATCCTGCGGATAGATGCCAAAAGGATTTGGGCATTTGGGCCTCCCCAAGCTTGTCCTTCTCACTGCACCATGAGAAATCGGCTTGAAGGGCATTCGCAATCTTACGGATGATCCGACGCACTCTCTCGCGTATTGCTCGCATGGACCTCTAAATACTCCATGGGTCCTATGTCAGACCGCTTCTGGAATAAGCCAACCAAGTTGTTCGCTCAGGATACACGGAAGACGTCACTCTCGTTGAGCGTGTCCAGTGAACCGCTACGAGAATGGTTGCCGGACTCGAATCCGTGGACTACGAAACGCGTCTCGCGATGATTGATCTCCTTCCATTAGAGTATCATCGCCTCCGAGGGGACCTAATTCTTACTTATGCTCTGTTTGAACAAAGCTTGGCCAACAGGTTTTTCACCGTCAACCCAGCAAACAGGCGTTGGGGACATAGTGAGAAGATTTTCAAGCTCGGGGTGCACACATTCATGAGGCCACTTTTTTCTGGTTTCGGGTAGTAGTTGCGTGGGATGACCTTCCCCCGACGGTTGTCCACGCTCTTTCTAGAGCCCAGTTTAAACACTATTAGACATTTAATTATTCGAATCCTCGCACTGGCAAGCATACTGCCCCGCGCTGATAATATAAAGAGCGGTGCTACATCCTTTTTTCACTTGTGCCTTTCAGGTTAACAACAGCCACTGAGCGACAAGAACAAAAGCGACCCGGTAATCTTAGGCAAAATCCTCGATCCTGTGTATCAGTCCGTAAATCCGTGAACTAAAAATGTTCGATCTTGATTGGCTCTTATTCTGACCAGCTGGTGCACGACTTATCTGTTTCGTTGCCCGTCGCGGCGTGTCCAGCTGTCTGAGCCGCCAGCCTCCGAAGACTCCCGTGAGTTCGCTGTTCCCCCGGCTGCTCCTGTGACTTTCATTTGTCGACCCGTACCCGGGGTATTAAGCATGAAAACTTGAGTTCTTATCTAAATGGTTCGTGCTGTATTCTCCACTTGGGAGGTTTCTCAAATTACTCGGTTTCTCATGCGACGCGGTTCCACATTAGGTGTGCTACTTGGGGTTTCATTCGCTTACCGCCGACGTTCCTAGAATCTAATTTGCGCCGTGTGCTTGGCATAGCATTAGCCTCGGTGCACACCGTAGAAACCTGACATTCATTGAACCACTGTGGTGCCCCTTCGTCTGATCTCTGCTTAATATTCTGGACAGCACTGGAACCTAACCATGAGATTGTGGATTTAGGGGTGCAAGACACAGACACAGTGTTGCAAGATTTTGGCAGCGCTCACCAAGACGGATGGAAATGGTGGTGTTGCCGGTTTCGGACGCCACGAGCTGTACGCCTGCTGTGTGTCCGGTATTCTAACTGTTCTCCAAAATAGCTGTTATTGTTGCAACCACAAAACCTTTCAGGTGTGGTGTTCCCAAGAATGTGCTGCCGTCCTCTGCTGATGTTTAATCACAAACGCCATTGAAAGGCTGAAGCTTACCAAACCCGCCCATTTGTAGGAGATCGAGGCCTGTATAGTTGGGGCAGTAACCAACATTGAACGAACCCAAAATGTACATCACTGAGCGCTTCAGCTTCCCGGTCATACGCATCGCAAACAGTAC
>NW_008752207.1:40581-45162 GCF_000715545.1 Opisthorchis viverrini | reverse complement strand
AAACGAACCCAAATGTACATCACTGAGCGGTTCAGCTTCCCGGTCAGACGCATCGCAAACAGTACGCTTTCTAGGTTCAGCTGGTCGCCTTTCATACACGTTTCAGGTTCGTTTTGAGACTAGAGTGAGATCAGCAACTGTGTCAAGTTGTCCGGTGGACCAATAATGCACACCGTGACCAACCTTTGGTGAAACGGGAGACGTCATCCCTCATGTGTAGGTCATGACTCCTGCACGCGCTCTTTTTTAGACCGATGCGCGAGCTCCCAGTGCTGTCTCCGTAGCATTCTATGTGATACCTTGGACGACAGGTGCATCTGTATTTCTTGTGGGGAGAGTCGCATGAAAAGTGACATTCGTCACCAAGCCAGTAGGATATGGGTAGTTTTCCTGCAATCCTTTTATCACTTGTTTGTCTTTTATAGTTTACCTTGCGTACCTTATTAGGTTGCGAATTTCCAGTCACTGCAGTGTCAGCCTTGCGGTGGTGAATTTCTGAACAATCATCTCCGGGTCTTGCTCATTTTGATTTAACTGCTGAGTCAGAATATCCGCATGGTGTGATGGTTAGTGGACAGTCACGAAAATGAGACATTAGGACTCATCCTGAGTAATTGTGCTGGATTTGGAGGGCGCATACTCTTGGTCTCACTGGTGAAATACTGGCTATCTCTCCTGGTAATCTTGAGAGACTGGTGGCGATAATTGATCAAGGAAGTTTGCTCACCGAATATTTTGGCCAGGATCTTGATATTCTCTGAAAAGCCAAAGTCACGAGGGGAGTTGGAGTGCACGAAATCTTTCTGCGTTAAGTTAACCTTCGGAGGATAAGACCAGAGAGCACCTTCTATGCCTCAGCTACCACGCTGATGCCACGGTGCTTTTCCCGCAGCGTCCGTGTAACCTTTTTGAAGTTAGGAATAACTTTATATATGCCCCACTCTGCAAGCATATCGCGCCAGTAAGCTTTGTTAGATGGGTCACCAGGGGTTCCCTGGCTTCATTGTTGTTGTTGTTGTTGGGCTAGCTGGATCGATACTGTTGAGCTATGTGCGTTCTTGGAATGTGGTGGATAGGTGTGCTTCTTGCTGGTTTTTGAGGGTCTGAGGGAAACTAACTGTCAGGCGTGCGTGCACCATGGCGTGATCGGAATCAAGTGGTGTGCCCAAGAAGGAACGGCAGTCTTGAATTGTGGCTGTCCACCGGTGGCTGATGGCCGCGTAATCCAACTTGGTCCATGGTTGATTTCCAGTTGGTGGCCACCAGGTTATGCGGTTCGAACGTTTATGTTGAAAGTTCGTACTTGCCGGAAACAGTTTAAGACCAGCACACAAGTGGAGAAATTGATCTCCGTTGTCTGTGCGGCAAACATCGACTCCGAATCGACCGCTTAAATATGATTCCAAGGGGCTCAGACGAACTAACTGAGCATTCAAATCGCCTGCAAGGACCACATTGTCAGTGATTCTTGCTTGACGACAGCCTGGATAACTCTCGATACAAAACATCACTCTCGGCATCAGAGCTGCAGTCCGTTGGGGCAAAAGCCTGCACTACAAATAGGTGCCGCTTTCGATGTCCAGAGGTATTGAGCTTGATTGAACTGGATAATCAGATGGCACAAAGATGACTGTTCACTGGAATCCAATCCAGCAAAGTGCGTTCAGCTCTGGGGCGGAGTTCAACTCCCGCGCCATATATTCCACGAGTTATTGCTTCTGGATCACCGGACACACGGAGGGAGGAATGTGAAAGAGCTGAGGTAATCGTTGGCGTTTTGAGATGTATAATCACGCTTGGGTCTTGTATTCGTTTTTTCAGAGGCACAGCATACATTATTTTTAGGGGGACATTGCCTGTTTGCCAGAGTACGGACGTTAAAAGTTCCCATCTGGAAAGGATTTCATGGATTTAGGTGTTATTCTTGTTTATTTTCAATAGGTAGTGGGATACATAAGGCTGATAACCCAGATAACTGACAGACAAATGATCTGGCAACGTTTGCTTGTGCGATGGGAAGGGGATGGGTAGGGACACCGGTGGACGCCGAACTGCTTGGACAAATGATAGTTCCAGGTTGCCCAGGCCGAGGAAGTGGGTTTGTTTGAAGTAGCCAACCTTGAGCCTTTGATTCAAAAGTCTGACCAACAAGGTAGTGGGTGGTCCTGCCCCCACTCTCGGTCTCAAGAGTCGGGATTGCGAGACAACGGTAAAAATGTTCTTTATAAAACCCTACCCGGAGCTGATGACTTAGTAGTCTAACCTGCTGGACGATAGGGTTTGGCCTAACCCGAGGGCTCAGGGAGTATGGCATTAAATCTCACTCCTGATGTGGCTATGCGCAGCAAGTGCCTGTTAAGCAGCCTCCGACTTTGATTTTAAAAGTATTCAGACCGTATTGAATAATGCACGGGCAGTCACGGGCAACCGTTTGGCGATCTTAGTGCGCAGTTTTTAGGGCTGACATATTATAACCCATTCTTCCTCGAGGGAGGGCAGCATCTTTGCTTCCATGAATATGAACATGCTGTTCGCTTGGGAGAAACACCTTACTGCCTTCACACTCCTGTCGCAGACGACAGTACGACTTTGCCCTTAAACCGCCTCATAATACAGGGTCTCGCTTTTCTTTTTCTGACTGATCCTTTTTGACCTCCGTTACATGATTGCACTATGTGAAACGAAGTTCCAGCCAGTGTAACCCGCGAGATCAGTGCAGCACACAAGCCCAACTACCACACCAAGGTGGTAGTTTTATGTCGGGTTCACTAAGATATCATGAAACCGGTAGCCTAATTGTGGTGTCGATAACTTAAGGACCTAATCCATCGCCATGATGAACTCTACTTGGGAGAGTGGATTTTCCTGCCTCACTCCTCTGTGGCAGTGTACTTCTAAATTTGGAAAACGTGCTGCAACGCCCTCATAGGATTGTGCAGTGTATCAAACTAGTGGGTGAAGGTCATCGAAACGCCTCAGCAGATCTGCCAGTTGTGCTATGTCAGACCGAATCTAGCTTTTTCCTGATGTCAACAAGCGCCAAACTAAGGTTAGAGGCAGTCGCTGAACAAATGAGGAATCAGAGCGGGTAGCGGCGGGGTAGCTTCCAACCAACCGTCTCGATGTAGAATTGCGAGCTGGAGTGAAGACCGCCGCAACCTGCTGTTCCAGAGATCGGCATGCACCTTACGAAAGCACCGAACAAAAGTGGATGACACGGGAACCGATCTGAATCGGTCCGGGTGGCGGTAGATTTTGGACTTTCGGAACCAGAATAGCACGGGCGCGACATATTCGGCGGGTAACTCCAGATACTAATAGCAAGTAGAAATACCCAGCAAGGGTGTTGGTATTGAACTGACGAATCACCCTGGGCGCGAGTCTGTCCAAACCTGGGGACTAACTACCAGTCAAGCGGATCGTACTGCGAACTTCCTTATGTGTAATTGACTCGAAAATCCATTTGGCAGTACTCGAGTCTGTCCAAACCTGGGGACTAACTACCAGTCAAGCGGATCGTACTGCGAACTTCCTTATGTGTAATTGACTCGAAAATCCATTCAGATGGCAGTACTGTATGACTTGGCCGGTTATCCACATGCTTTTGACAGATACCACCCGTTTCCAGTACTGTTTGAAGTCCAAAGATAGGTTGCATTTTCATTTGTATAGTTCTTTCTATGACCGATCAAGCACTGCAGACGCTGCATCTTTCCGCGTCTGGTGGTATAAGATCCGGTTGGTGGCCTGGCTGGCTCAGCGGATCTGTCTTAGGTTGAGCAGCACACAATGGGCTTGTTGACGATGGTGTGTGTGTGTTGAAATATGTTGGATGCGTAGAGGTGTAGAAGTGACTGGACTTGCTCCGGTATGATGGTGTCAGATTGCAACCCTCGGGTGACACCAGCGAGTGAGCTATCTGGATTAGACTCCAAAAGTGACACGGTGCAATCCACGGTTTGCTTGAATCAGGCGCCATACTCTTCAGAGTGTGATGAATGTGGAGCTGTTTGGACGATAATTTGATCAGAGTCACTGGATGACAATCTATCCAGATTTTCCTGTCAGCTAAGCACGCAGCACGAGTACTTTTTGGAATTCCTATCTGTTGGGGATACCGGCTTACGGATGTTGATTTATCTATAAAAAAGACTAGGGATTTACATATAACATGTCAGGTAATCGAAAACGAATACTATCAGCAGCAGTTATTTATCCCCCTATCCGTTGATTTTTTCCCGGTCCCACTTAACTGTCAATCCTCTGTAGCTCCAATCTGTAGGTATCTCAGCCCTACCGTTAAGGGAGTGATTAATGACATTCCAGCAACCATGCCAGGAAGGCCAAAGGGGAGCAGCCAGACCAAGAGCAGCGAGACCTCGTACTACGAGTAATCGTGCTACGACGCGGTCTGGGGGTAAAGTTGTACTGTCCTCTGTGACAGGAGTGTGAAGGCAGTAAGGTGTTTCCCCCAGGCGACCAGCATGTCCATATTTATGGAAGCAGCGATGCTGCCTTCCCCCGAGGAAGGACGGGTTAGAAAAGGTCGGCCCCAAAAACCGCACACTCCGATCGCCCAAC
>NW_008752207.1:1027-37132 GCF_000715545.1 Opisthorchis viverrini | reverse complement strand
AATGGCGCTCGTGCATCCAAGCTATTACCTTCAATGCATAGCCTTCCTTTTCCACCCCCCTCCCCGCTTGACAACCCGCTGACAGTGCTGGATTTATGCAGTAATTTACCAGCTAGCGCGTGCATGCGCAGCTAATGATGATGATGATGATGATAAGCACGCGTAATCTAGCTTTAGTATCGACAGCCAACCGACCTGGAAGGTATTACGTCGCTCTCAAGATAGCTCAAGTGGTTAGAGCGCGAATTTACTGACCGGAAGGTCCGTGGTGCGAACCCGACCTCTGCCTCTCGACTTCCCCTGTTTAGGCTTGGGCAACCTGGCAGTATCCCAGCCTTCGTGCTTCCTTCGGGTAGCATGGCAGCTAGGCACCGAAAAGATGTTTCAGTTGAACTCTCAAGAACAACTCGGCTTGTGCGCCACAAAACGGATATAGCCTGTCAGTCAGGCGCAAGCGTGACGACGACTCTTGTTGAGAACAGCGGGCACCGGAAGTCTACACGGTCAAGTTTATTCGCATTATGCTGGGTGGCTGTGCGTGTCGGCGGTCAATGTTCTTCGGAAACAGGTGGATACAATCAGCGCAGGCCAATTAGGTTACCAAGATTGCAGTACTTCCCCAATCCCCACAAGGGAGCCCCATGAGCCTCTCTGTACTTGTTGGAGCTGGTGTAGACTCACCGAATGTACCATTTTGTTCATTGTCAAAGGTAATCGGTACGATGAAACCAAATGGCGGTTTGCTCAGTCTGGAGCTACTGGACTCCTAGCCCACCCAGACTGACGTCCTGGTTGCTCAGTCGCTACCACGAGTGGGTGGTTTGGTGATCCTTTTATAGCCGTTAATGCTGCTGCTCCTGATGACGATGATGATGATGTTGATGTTCACTCATCTTCACCCTTTGGCATACAGACAATGCTAAGACAACGTTCGAATTAGCCGTCCTAATTTGGCGAAATGTGGTTAGTTCTGACCGCAACACAAGTCAAGCAACGAACGGATAGCATGTGTGAGAACTTTCATTGTTGCGCATCTTTCGATAGAGATGTTCAGGTTCCTTTACGTTGCATCACGGGAAACCTAGTAATCGGATGTCCTCGGTTGGAAACAGCTCGTATTTGAGACTTTGTGGCAAAGGTCAACGTGTTTCTATTCTGTTATCCTGAAATTGTTTGAAACTACATTGAATCTTAGACAAGGATTTGGTGTGTCGCGGCCGTGTTAGTCTTTATGGACTGTATGCATCTTTGACGATTCCTTTGATGCGCAAGTGTACCGTATTTGCTGAGACCAATTATGTACGTAACTGGAACACCACACCTGTATAAGTCAACCGCCAGTTATCTAAAATACAGAGAAATAGATGAAAAGAAGCTTCCTTGTCACTTTTGCACTGTTTCATTCATACGAACATAGGGCTACCGCGCGAGGGGCACAGATAACAGAATACTACCGAAACATTTTGTGACACACGGACCATATAAACTAATATTTGTGGCAAGCCTCTTGTTTGTGGTTTTGTTTTGCTTTCGTTCACCTTGCCAAGCTCAGTGTCTTTAAAATCTGCATGGTGTCATCCAGTAAAACAGTATTGTGTACTACACGAAGCTTAGCCGCACTCACTGTTGCAGAACCCTCTTCGAACAGCGTCACATGCGTTACGCAAGAGACAGCTGTCGATGCTGGTGTACATAATACCAGCACCCAAAAGCATTGGGAATTGGAAAACACGGGTCCTTACCTGTGGATTTAACGAGAATAACTTCATTCGGTTGATCACAGTTTAATGTACTACATTTACGGACTATGCTCTGGGTCCGATAGTTCTAGGATAACTTCACTACGAATTGTAGATAGATACGCATTATGAAAATCTTGGTGTATTTGGATCCCTCTCATCCGTCTCGCTTGATATTACGAGGGTAGTCCAAAAATTATGTTAAAATTGTCAGATGAGAAATCGGGTTTGGGTTAAATGTTCGGGCCTCTTCTATTTCCGATCAAGCTTTTTCAAGCTAGCCAACTATTGCTATATTATTTCGGGAAAGTTTTAATACGTACGCATGCACTTATGCGTGCTGCATGACTTGGCCCGAATTGGTCGCGTTACTCCTGTTTTCTTCAGTACTCTATTCTGTCTGCGGACAGCAGTGCATAAGAATGAGATTTTCTACAATTTACAAACGTTTCATGGTGAAAACCAAACATGTTTCCAATTGTAAAGTTTTTAAAGATCTCGGTAATTGACAACACAGCCCGCAGTCAAAATGATCGCATGTTGGAAAATGCGGTTCAACCCGTACTACTAGCTCGGATGCTCGAGTTCGATGTTTCCACACAACGCAACGGTGACCAATCATCACTATTCGGGGATTATTAATAATAACAATAATAATAATCATTCAACTGTGACACCCGTGCCTAGCTGCCATGCAACCCGAAGGAAGCACGAGGGCTGGGATACTGCCAGGTTGTGCAAGCCTAAACAGGGGAAGTCGAGAGGCAGAGGTTGGGTTGGACATATGGCGCTGTTTTGTGTGGGAACTGCTGTGCACCCCGCAGCGACGTACTACAACGTGCAGTGAAATATTTTGCCCCTGTCTCACTTCGTGTTTATGAAGTACATTTGACCTGATTCAAATAACCACTTTTACTCGACCAATTAGATAACTATTTTCAGAAAATTTCTACGCAGTTATGACGTGGTTGCTTGAAGACACCTCAGAAAGTCTGCGATGGGCTAAGTTGAATTTCACTTCTTTTTCGTAGTAACGGGGCTTCGATTGACTTATCCCATTTGCACACTTACGGAGCGTTTGTACACAACTTCGTTATTGTTGTGAATGAGGGTCATTGTAATGTTAATTCATCCTGTATACCAGGCGCTTCACTCCACTTGAACCCAATGACTCTAAAGCCGTCTTCCATAAACATTTTCCCTTGGACTCCAAATTGACATTTACAATGGTCACTAGCATTCGAGTGAGTTGTTGTTGCTGCTACAACTCGTGGGTAGGACTTATCTCTTTAGAATTCACACAGACTGCCATTTCTCATTTAGGGAATACCAATACACTACACCAGTTTGTATCTATCGAGATAGTATGAATAGGTTTTCTGCCTGAATGACAAATGCGCACTCTTTTTTCCAGCTCTTGGTAAAAAATGCCCTCGAAAGTAACCAAGTGGCTTGCTGCGTTCAAGCCGTCTTCTCCAGAAGCAGTCGAGGAGTTGGCCACATGGATGTACTCGAACGTCAAACTTTTGGAAGACCTGGAGGAAACATTTGAAAAATTGTCTTCATCTTTGGTTTCGGAAATTTGTCAAAGACTTTACGTTTTCTACAAGGCCAAGTCCGTCTCACTCCAGCGCTTCACAATATTCTTGCTGCCCTCACTGATGCATGCCTATTTATCTCACTTGGGTGATGAAGATAGTTCTTCAGGACGGAAGGGTTCCGCTTCACCCCCCGAGTCTCAGCAAAGTAGCATTATGACGAACCTCACTTCACTCGAATCTTGCCTCATCGGTATAAGTCGCCACTATATACTTATAAATTCACAAAACCCAAAACTGAGCAGTTCTCGACCCGAACCGGGTACATCTCTGCCACTCTTCACGGGACCTTCAATCTTTCATGATTCCCTTCCAAACTCCGAGTCCCCTTCTAGCGATAATGACACCTTCCCTTCATTTACAGTGCCCCTCGCCCGGTTCAGTGAATCTTCATTGGCGTATCTAATACAAGATTATTTAGATACCCTAAGCTCGGTAGACCTACTCGACTCAATGAGCACTCTCCTATCGCTACATTCTATGACTCGTTTCTGCGCAGTATGTGACCGCGTTGCTAGTCTTTCCCGACGGCCACGCATCATCGCCGGTCCTGGCCTACTCAGCGATTTTCTGGTCGGTCTAGATACAATTTTGTACAAACTAGATGACTTGGATAGACGCACTGATAGCGTCAGACGTACCAGCTTAACAATACGTACTGCCGTATGGGATGCTATCAAGCAGATTGAGAAGCGAGCTGCATTCAACTGTCTGTCTGCCCCGTTGCTGATCTGTCGTGCCATTTTGCACGGCCGTGGTGCCCAATATGGACCAAGAGCAGTTCCGGGCATGCGTTTGGGCGCTGGTTCCAGTGCTTTTGTTGATATTGGTGTGCTGTTAGCTTCGGCCGATGATCGTGGTGCGCTGAATGGACCAGTCGCTTCTGCCAATCTGGATCACTCACGTCCTTTGCGCCCACATCCATCGACGGGACTAGAGGTAATTACCAATGCGTCTTTCCGTCCTGAATCTCTGCCAGAAGACATCCCGATCAGTAACCATCCACCAAAACAAAAGTCTTCAGCAGATCCCGACCAGAACACAAATGCCTCCACGAAAAAATCACGAGCCGAAGTGTCGACCAACGGTAAGCCTAATGCCACTGACAGTCGGCAGCGTACCGGCACGCAGAAACAGTCTAAGGGTGGTGTCAACTTCATCTCGCCCACAGCACCTACAAAGAAAACTACCTCAGAATAGAACGATCAGCCCATTGCTTCAGTTTCTAATACCCCCCGCTATCCCTGCGGCCAGCCACTGCTTTGCTAGGATTGTCTTTCACTATCTTTTTGTATACCCCTGTTTTTCATCTGCATATTTCGGTCGCTCGCTTTGTCCCCTTGCTCAGGCGCAGTGCAACACGCAAAGTGAAATCAAAACAGTGACTTCCTTGTTTTTTCCACTCAGATGACCCGAAGTGTATGTGGCGCCTATATTATGCTTTTTCACCCTCCGAATACATATGATTCACTAGCTGTCGTTCATTCATTCTCATACTGTTCTAAAAGGGATTGGGATTGTAGACAAACTCTCTGTGTGTAATCTTCCACAGCTATAGCTTATAGGAAATTGGAATTATCTTTTTACCTTCTTGAGAACTCCAGTCATTGCTCTTCAGTTCTGAAGGCTGAGGGGGTCGAGATGGCTAAGTGGTTAGAGCGCGCATTTACTGACCGGAAGGTCCGTAGTTCGAACCCCGCCTCTGCCTCTCGTCTTCACCTGTCTATGGGTAGGTAACCTGACAGTGTCCCAGCCCTCGTGCTAGTGATGACCGTCTGGCAGTCAGTTGACTGTCAAATGCTGAGAGCCAGTGTAACTTGCCTACATGGGGGCCGATCAGGGGGGGTTCTGCCGCTACTGCAAGGCCATATGCGTCAGAATACTTTATCTACCATGTTCCCTTTCTGCACCGCAAACGTACTCAAGGATGTGCAGACATGATGGTAGATATATTTGCCACGTTTGCTTCCTGTCCGTATTCAGCGGCGATTTACACATCCTGCAGAGGGTCCGTGTAAATGTTCTCATTTTTAAACCAAGATGGAATCCGAGGGGTTATTTTCCTTCGAATACTATAAAACTACTCGACAAGGTAACCCCCCCCCTGGGAGTGCAGCAGTCATCTCCCTATTCCCTCAACCGAATTCGCCTAATCAGTTTGACAGCTCTTCTACCACCACTTACAGCCTTGACCAGTCAGACAAAGTATCTGGTTTCATGCCACTGTCAAACCTTAAAGGTCCCATATAAATCCACACTCCATCACAACGTAGACCATAAATATATACGCGTACACACAGAAGAAACAGAACTCAGCAGCACAGCGCGTCTCAACTGCATGCCGCATCGTTTCTTGGATCTAGCGTCAGCAAACTCGGGCTACGGATAACAAGGAGCAATTGTGGCTATAATAGTACACTTCCTACATCCGATCTATTCACTCAACCTCACCAAGAACGGTTCATTTTTTAACATTGTATTTATATTCTCAAGGTGCATCCAGCTTGTAGCCCATTTAATCGCAGGACCCAAACTTTATTAGTGTCCCTTTTAATGTGTTTGAGCTCAATGTCTATTAACTAGAGCACTAATAGGAGAAACAAAATATCTCCCAGTGCTGGATTCCTCTTCGAGGGTTTGTGGTTAGCTGAACTGAATTAGTTTGCTAGTGCTCTGGCTGTGAGTGGTCAAATGAAGACTCAGAAGGTAGTATGCACTACTGAACAGCTTATACTGTACAATGCAATAATGTGTAGTGCACCTTATGTAGTATACATACAATGCCCAAATGGAATAAGTCCAAGGTAGACTTATCGTTTGAGCGTAGCTCGTAACAGTTCTTGACACAGAAGGTGTTTTCTGCGCAACTACAGTTGGTCCACCTGTCTGTGCTGCATCGAGTTGCATGTGTATTCATTGTACATGTAGTAAGCACGCTATGGAAGCACCAGGGAACAGTGATTCTCCGAAGACACATGCTCACGACAATTTCTGTGGATGAAAAACAGAAACAAAGCTCATGAGCCGAAGCCCAGTAAGCAAGGCTGTACATCAATGTATATCGCTTACATATGAATCAATCAGACTGGTAGACACCGTATACTACATACGCAATGTGGGGACATACTATGTACGGCCATTCTAGCTTGACGGTTGCGTAAAACAAAAAACAACATGACCTGATGTGGGTCGAGGTCGCAACCATGGCACATGATGTGGGTGGTAGCATCGTAAGCGAAATTGACGGCGAATTATACATACTCACATGATTCTCGTTTGAACAACCGTCCTGTCCTGACAATCATTCTGGTGAGTCCATAGCTAGAGGGGTCGAGTATTGAACTCGACTTTCGCTCTTATTAGAGCGGATCAGCAGTGAACATTCAACGACCGTGCCGGGGTTTGAACTCAGCACATTTGACATACGAGGCGAGCGTGTTACCACTGCTCCACCAGCGCACGCTGACCTCATCCGAATTTTTTTCTCATACGTCTTAACAGGTGAATATGTTCGCGCTTAAGTGATGTGATCGGAATGCCTGAATCCTCTAATGGTGACACGGTAACATACCTTAGCTGCGTCGATCGATTGGCCCGCCAGTAAGGCGTCCAAGTCATGTAGCCCTACAGACGCTTGAGGCCTACTGAGTTCAAACCCCGGCACGGTCGTTGAACGTGCACTGCTGATGAGCTCTATTAGGAGCGAAACTCGACCCCAATACTTCTCCCCCCTTTATTATGGACTCGCCAGAATGATTGTATCAAGACAGGAGGACGATTGTTCGGACGAGAGTCATGTGAGTATGTATTCTACGAAGTTCCGCAACCACCAACACCTGAAATTAGAAGTGTACCTGTACTGAGCGAAGTGGTCGGAAAGGTAATTAAGCAAAACGGAACTGGTACAAGTTCTCAGTAGCTCAGTGAGTCGGTGAATGATTCAGTCAACTTATGGCACGTGAGATTCACATGGTATTCCGGAATTCGCCTTGCTAGAAAACTATTGGTCGTTGTGAAGTCTGTCTGTCCCATTTCACGTCCCGATTCTGCCTTCTGTTCCCCACAGAATTGTCGGAATTTGCAGTGTTCCCGGTATGTGAATGAGGGGAACGCTTCCAGATTAGTATGCTGGGATTTCCCTGGGTGTGACAACCCGAAGCTGCTTACAGTTGCCCGAACTGCAGAGCCACTCGTCTTCATTTGAACAAATCACCATTTGTCCACTGTCACAGAAACAAGACCCGATGTGACTACCCAACAACGGTCGGACTTCATTGTTTTAAAGTGCGATTGATGTTTATTACGTGGTCTACCATGGCAGTTTGTTGCCAAAATGTAACATGGCACAAAAACGCTGTCAGGCTGAGCCAATTGACTTGCTGATTCACGATTTGGGATGCATAATGGAGGTAGTGAGCAAATGTCCTTTGTTCAGCAAACAGTTGTTCTTTTGGGCGGGTGTTTTCCGCCCTGTTGGTTGTTTATTTTCCTTGCCCGGTTTTGAGATCTCAAGGATGAAACTATGGAGAATTCAAAGATGTCCCTCAACTCCGTCCATCCCTTATTGTTGGGTTCACTGTACATTGTTCACTTTTGTGCTGTGTTCTACACCATGAAGATTATCATAGAATTTGTTCATAGCCACACCATTCTCGTTTGAACGGCCGTGTTCCTGTCCTGGCGTAATTATTCAGGTGAGTTCACACCAAAAGGAAGCACTGGTTTCGAGTTTCGCTCTTATTAGAGCTCATCAGCAGTGCATATCTAATGGCCGTGCCGGGATTTGAACCCCGGACATCTGACATGCGAGGCGAGCGTGTAACCACTACTCCACCAACGCACGTTGGACGCATCTGAATTATCACGTCTGAACAGGCGAAACGTGTTCACACTCCAATTATCACGGTATTCGTCCAAAGGCACTTTAGCGCGCTCCTCCTCCAGGAGGATTCCCAAAGCCTTTACTTAGAGTGCTTTCAACCGACTAGGTGCTGACAGACCAGAACAGTCAAGGGTGACTGACGCGCATCAAGGGTTGATAAGTTCGTCAACTCATTGTGTAGAAAGTTACTTGGTTGAGTGATTGATACTGTAGGTGCATAAATGACGATTGTGGTTGTACCTTAAATCTTTAGTTGAATTTCACCATGTCTCAGATACTGTTAAAGAGAGTCGCACAATAAATGGTAGGCCTGCTCACCATATCTATATTTTGGGGACTACAACTTGGGTGAAAAGCATGTCATCTTGGGACGACAATTGTCAATTTTCCTTCGGTTGGTGAGAATTGACCTATTGGCATACAATCAAAGGTGCCTATGATTCCTCAACATTATAAGGCACAGTTATAGCATAACCACTCCATGGGGCAGATACTTTTGTCACTGGCACCACGAGAATTCGACATGTTTTAAAACTTTTTCGTTGGTAACTCCTACTTATATTTCAACGATTACCAACCAAACACCGTGGGAGCGCATTATTATCAGAAATCAGCATCGAAAGAGCATATCTTCTCATGGCTGATCTGCTTGCCATCCCTTAATTACTGATCATCAAGTAATACAGAATCAGGAAGGTAGCCAACTTGAATATTACTGAGCAATCCAGCAGTGCTTATTAAGAATGGCTCTCGGTAAAAATGATTGATTTTACTATCCCTACCTGAGGCGTTTCAAACGGGGCTAAACCAGTGGTAAGTTCTCCATGAATTTCGAAAGATTTCATCACACTTCCTATAAAAGCTCCACTTCTATATCGGAACAATCCCCCATTCCTTGGCTTTATCTTCCCCTTCGATTGCTGTGCGAATTCTTGACAAAAGTGATGTTTGCTTCGTATTCTAAGTTACCTTGGCGCTGGAGGTACCGTCCGATTCAACGGGGCAGGTTAGAGGCCGTTTGAGTTGTTTCCAAGCTTGATGTGATGTTGCCCCGTACCTTTATATGGCTCTATCAGCTCGCTTTGGCAGTACTCCAGGGCATCCAAACTGACAAGTTGTACGTTAGGTTTGTTTAAACGGTATAAAAGCTGCCGTCTCGTGTGAAGTGATCTCAGACTGCTGTGTGGTACCCACAAGTGCTCTCAATTGCCTACCAATTTGGTTCTCATGAGAGACTGCTAAAGCTTGATGTTGCCCCGTACCTTTATATGGCTCTATCAGCTCGCTTTGGCAGTACTCCAGGGCATCCAAACTGACAAGTTGTACGTTAGGTTTGTTTAAACGGTATAAAAGCTGCCGTCTCGTGTGAAGTGATCTCAGACTGCTGTGTGGTACCCACAAGTGCTCTCAATTGCCTACCAATTTGGTTCTCATGAGAGACTCATTTTAATCGTAACAGAATCGCCCGCTTATGATGAACTCCTGCTGAGTATACTACTCATGTTCTAGCTGATACTATTCGATGTATTGCGGCACATTTTCTTGACAGAATACACTGGACATAAATTGTTTGAAAGCTCTCCGACAGTACATCAAATTTCGCCCTTATTGGGGATCATCAGGTTATGCATTTTATCAAGAAAGTGTGTGCAAAATGTCCAGTATGGATAAATAGGTTGCATATTCAGTCGAAGACTATCATAGATCAGAGATTCAGCAGGAATTCATTTGAGTCTCCACTTAACACCAACTTAACGCTCGAATGAGTCTATTTCCCTAGGCGCGCATGGTTTTGTTTCCAAGTGGAACATAAGGTTGATGAAAACTCAGGGAATGCGCCTACCTTATAAGTCCCAAGAAGCGTGCAGCAGATCGTGGAATGTCGAATAATTTTCACTTGCCAGCAGTGGTATACTGTTCTGTTTTATTCCACAGCGCTTTCTAGAAAGTCTACTACTTTAATGCTAGGTCGCTGAAGGACTTAGAGTTTTATTGATTATCCTCGTTTGTCATCTAGTCGGAGAACAATGTGTTGGTTAATCGCACTTCCGTTTCAGACTTTTTTTAGATGTGAAACAATAACCTTATCCGGTTTTTTTTGAAGCTGCTCTCACTTTTACACGGAATGANATGTCTGTCGTTATTCTGTCCTTCAAATACTGCCTAAGGTCTCGCTGGATGTACTTTGGCCTGACTCCAAAGGCCAAGGGCATCTTGGTTGGCTTATTTCCGTCCGTTATTCATGATTTTTGAATACGAGTATTTCACGCCGCTGTCATCTCATATGCTGGGGATGCGCCGGCAAAAATTTTCTGTTTGGTCTTCTACTGCTTTGCAAACAAGCCGGAAATGACAGGTTGCCCATTCGAGAAAGGAAGTTGAGGTAAATCACTGGGTGCAAATGTGAGCGTAGCCTTGTATGCACCTCAAGGTCACAGTGGGTCACAGCTAGAGCCTACCGGTAAAAATCAGTAGGTTGCCTGCGAGTTTCGGTTGGTCTCAATGGTCGATTTGCAATGCACTTGCCATAACAGTGAAGTATGTGGGAAGCGCGTTGTTTTGGTAATGCAGACGAAAATGAGTCGCAACCAGTAGAACTCTTGGGACACCGACACATGGCGTTTTTACCTGGCTTTTTCCGCTTCTCAGCCGCAGTGATGATTAGGTGTGGATTTTCTGGAAGGATACGGTTATAAAATAGGTTTCTCACGGAAATTTATCCGTCTGGATATCATTCTTCGATGTAGCTTAAGGTCAGATGCCCGTGCCTGATTACTTGAGAACTCAATGAGCAGTTTTAGTACTTCATCATATTTAACAGGTTTAAGTTAAGTGGATTTATCGCCAGTGGGTTTCCAAACGTACACTTAAGCAACCCCTAGCGAATGAGCGATTAGGACTTAATGAAACTTCGGTTCTCCTTATGGTCCCTTGTTGGGAGGTTTCACCGTCCATACTGCCGTCAGTTTATCAGATTTTTAAAATCGCATCTGGTCCTTCATAGCACGAGTTGTTTACCCAATCGCGTAGCGAGATATTTCTTTGTGCTGATGATTACAAATAAGAAGGAAACGGCTTATAGTACATCTTGGATTTTCAGTACAGACTGGCTTAACTGACAGGACAAAATCTCAAGTGAAAATTACCAAATCTCCTCACACTGCAATCATTAAAACGAAACTTATTTCACACAAATTGCATTACTTTCCCTTTGTCTCGAAAACCCCTTTGTTATGTGTTTGTCTTGACGGCTTCTAACTCGTTATTAACAAACTGGCAAGGCTACTTCCTCCGATGAGTAGCGGTTCTCTTCTGCTCTGTACTATCAGCGTAATATTAGAACCAACACAGTTCTTGCACATTGCCCATCTGTAATTACCATGCTGGGGAGATACGACTTTATTCCAGACTTAAACTTTCCTGACTACCGCGCGAACTGTGGGGATCAGATGCTTTCGACAGTCTCCCATGACTGGGATTAAGTTCGCAAAGTCCTAATATTTGCTGTAATAAAGCATCCACATCAATCTCCAAAACGGACTAGGATAATGAGTGCGTCCGCTTTTTGCTGGAGATAACCCCTCTGGGAGGGATGGTATACCAGACCGCGGCCAGTGAGTCTCCATGGAACTAGAGTTTCCTTGGTGAGATCCCTCTCAGGGTTGCTTCAGGCATCTCAACATCAGACAGATCAGTATACATTTGATAGCTATTCACCTTAAAAGACACCCTATTTCAGGTGGAAGTCTATCCATTCTTGGCTTCTGGAACCTCAATTACTTATCACTGTAGGTAGTGCTTCATGCTTCCGAGGTTAAGACAAATAAATAATACAATAAACAACAACCAAGGTGCTCTTGAGGTTATGATGAAAGTTCTGGGGGATTCACTTGAAGTCACATCCTGGAAAATGACGACCGTTAGCTGCCAACCACGATACTGTGTGTGAATCGTATGAGGAGATGCCATCTATCCATAAAGCCGTGAAAGAAAATTGTAGATTACAGTGCGGTTCAAGTGGCTTGGGATTCTAATCTCATGAGTCGTACCGTGTCGTATAGACTTGTATTTCTTGCCTGAATGCAATGATGCGAGCGTTTTGGGAACGGACTGAAAATAAAACGGATAACTTTATTCTGTCGTGTCGCCTCCCGTTTCATTTCTAGTAAGGCCATTGGATGCAACAGGACTTTGGTAAAATTCACTCACCCACCAGTGTTTTTGCAAAGTAGTCAGATGAACTCATGTTCCTCTAAAACTGTTGCCGCAGCTCTGACTGAGAGAAGCTATCTAGCTTGGGTTATCGAGTGAAAACCTTTAGGTTGGCCCGGACAAGATCCCGCCACTGGATGCTATGAATCACTGCAGGTAACATATTGAGATGATGTCTCTGAGAGAGGATATTCAACAAGTAACTTTGAAAAAAGCATGAAAAGGCGTACTAAGTGACCCTAATGTTAACCTTAGACTTTGATCAGCATCCATTCGAAACTTTTAGTGCATTCGAAGAGTGAAGACAATGAATGAGTGATAAAACCGGCTCAGCTCCATTTAGTATGTTGGGAACAACGGACACTTTACTCAAGATTGTTTGCTGTGAAGGGAAAAAAGAGGGATATCTCGGTTATCGTAACACCTAACGAAGGCATTCATCTCTGAACAGTCCTCACTATCGAAGTTTCGTCTTGTCAGTGAGGCTATTCTATGCTGAACAGACTAGAAGCACCGCGCAGCTGCTTCATTATTTGAGAATACTCAACAGTACACATCCCACGAAACTCAGTTGCGAACCCGCGACCTTCTGGCCAGTGGCTGAACGGTTAACGGTTCGACCCTGAACGGTTAAATGGCAGTTATGCTTGTAAAAACAGTATACAAAACGTAGCAAAAAGCGTCATAAGTATATTTGTAATGTACTACTCATAAGGTTGCTGAAATCCATCGGCAGCCCACGGGTAGGCGCAGTCCCCGGGTTTTTGTCAACATTATGTTCTACTTGAAACCAAATTGCAGATGAGTGTATATTCGCGTCATAAGTAGTTCCTGAATACCTGTTCCAATAGAAGCACTTTTTGTAGGCGTGTGTAGCCTACGAAACCGACCAGCTTTTTGATAATATCACCTTACGCCAAATTACCGTACTCCATACGTACAATTGTTTCACGACAGCATTCTGGGTGCCTTATCGCACGACCCTGCTACACTTTTTCAGTTCAGGTAATTTTATTGCAAGACACTGGGTGAGTGTGATATAAAGCAGATTTTAGCTGTCGGAACTACCACGCATAACGGTAGTTGTCACAAATGTTAGCCTCGGCGTACAGAGACTTGGGCTGAATCAAGTAATAAACTGGGTAATTGCACCCGGACTCGCTGCACAGACAACTTCACCTTAACGCCGTTGGAGTACATCGCCCAACGATTTGACGGTCAGTACACGGCATCAGCAGCCATTAGGAAATGACAAGAGAAACAAACACTCAGCATGTGTAAATCTAGGAACTAGAAAACGAAAGGGTTACGTGGGCCAACAAGTGATAATAGACGGCTCTGAAGACTTAGGGAAGGCTATGTCTGGCATGGTTAATAGTAAACTGAAGCGCCAAAAGCCTTTCAATTCACCTGAAGAGTGAATCTAATCGGATTGTCTATATCGCCGAGCTTAGTACAGTACAACCGTCAGACCTAATAATCCAGTTCGCCCAGTTTCACTCTACGTTGTATCGATTTTCTTTCATGCTACCGTTTAGAAAAGTGCAGTCAAGCGGTACACCGAAGTTGCGCCAGAGTTATAGCGTATGAACGAATGAAGCGTACATTGTACCTGACTTAAGCCAGATAGAAGACCACAAGGTAAAAGTATTGGCTGGATAGCGTGACAAAATACACTCATACGTGTTAAAATTATCATAATCTGTATGCTGGTGTTCGACAAACCTATGAGATGTTGCATGTCTGGCTCTCATCAGGGAGCGTTTTAGAATAAAATGTGCCCTCAAAACTACTCACTGAAGAACACTAGGTAGTTAGATTCTGCTGAAGTTCGGGATATAATCCCAATGGTATCAGGATTTCCAAAAATAACACCCCAGTTTATGAATTTACAGAATCCTCGTGTACTACCGTTTCAATGTTTCGTTGCTATTTTCCCAAGCCTATGTTGGTGGCTTCGCAGCTGTGTTTCATTTGGCGTTGCTTTCATCATAGCAGGTTTTACCTAAAGAAGCAACTGCTCTTCTGGCGTATTCTCAACAGTCGCAGCTAAACTACGAATGATGCCCAGTATAGGGTCTGATCATCCTAATTTTTTCTTCTGGTGTCTGTGAATGAAACTAGTTAATTCTTACAGACAGATGAATGTTCACTCGAACGCTATCTATGTTGGCCTCGCCGTCTTGACAGCGAAAATTGTTTATGTGGCCTCAAAGCCTCAAGAATACTTAATATATGCACCTGGAGGAGTACGTTCGAATTGTTATAGATTGTATTAATTTCAAGAAGAAGCTGCTTTGGTTGATGTTCCGCTTTTGTTTTTATGCATTTCTGTTCTCTATGAATCTGTCTGGATCTGTTCAGACGATTTAGAAATGTGTGTGCTTGGAACTTAATTTTGTACATGATGAGTGCCCGTTACTCATCTCAAAAACCACCCATTTGGTCCGGGGAGTTCTAAACATTCCATGTTTTTAGTGATCAGCTCCAGTGTTTCTCAGCCACTCTTGATTTCCTTTCGGTTACTTAACAAGTAGACATTTAGATGCTGGTGGACCACGTGTGCCACTTCCGACCACGAACCAATGATGATGTCCCCTCGACTCTTGATTAAACTTTTGCAACCAAATTGCCCGACTCAATGAACCAACCACTGGCCATCGTAACAAACTGATCTGCCGAATTATCTCCAAATATATGCAGCGTAATGTTGTAGGATGGATAGATAAGTGAGTACACAATTTGCTTAGCTCATGTAGTTAGTGACACGAGGAAAAATCTGCAATTACAAAATCCCACACGATGTTACGCACAACCTAAACCACACATAGTCACGAACGCGTGGAATAGCGTGTCTGTAGGGTGGTGTGGACACATGTTCTGTTCCACCTCTCACCTGTTCTGTTGTGCCTCAACCCCACACTATTCAAACTCTCTTGCATAAATCACACCAGTCGCATCGTACTCTGAACTCAGCTGTCAACTAGCAAGTGAATGTCAAGGAATCTCAATAGCAACCAACGGATGTAGACATTGTCAGGAAATCTGATGTGGAGGAATTCCTGCATGAAAATGACGTACCAGCAATGGGAAGAGGGGTTTGTTTCAACTACTGGCTGCCTAAAAATGACGCGAACAACCATTCAGATCGAGCTGCTTAAGACACTGCACTCTAAACTGCAAAGGCATGGCTAAAACATACTTCACAGAACACCAGGTTCGGTAAGGTCTGGATGGGTCAAGAAGAGGCCAGGTGAGTCTTTCAATGTTCATCAAGGTCATCTTTGAGAAAGTGAGTGTACTGCAGGCAGAGCGGTTCGGGAGGACTACGATGGAACCCAGCCAGCAAACCTAAAGTACTTCTCGTGAAATGACCGACTATGTTGAGAGGGAAGGAGGAATACCTTGCTCCTGTGCTGTTTCTAGATACTCCCGGAGCTCAAATGATAGTTTCATACTGTGATAAAAACTGTGATATATAAACTAGATTTTGTGAACAGTACTGGGCTGATACACTTCGTGTTGTAACACGTTAGCTTTACCCTTAAAAGGAAAGTTTTTCATGAGAAGCTTTTGCATGCTGAATAATCATTTTTCCAAAGCTCGTCAAATAATTGTGACATTATCAGCTGGCCTTTTCTTGGCGGGAAATTATTTTACGTGCATGTGCGTCAGAGAGAACCGACTGAATTTAGTTCACAGCCCCCAAACTTAAAAAAAAAATCACTTCAAAATACTTGAAAACAACCAGCGTCTTAATCTGATCTGCTGATAGGGTGTCAGAGTGAACGTCAGGCTCGTAAGACCTTGAAGTGAAATTTGCATTAAATCAACCAGCACGATAGCCACTAAAGTTAGTGGTTCATCGTCTATTATGATGCGACTGGGGTTTAGAAAGCATTACAAGGTCAAAATTTTCAATTCTCACGGAGGAACACATTGGTACACCAAACTTCTATATTGATATATTGTTGCATCATTTGCAGGTGGTTGTGAGATTTGTAGAATTTATGCTCACAGCACTCTCGTTGGAGTCACCACCGAACGGGGAATAACTGAACTCGAGTTTTGCTTCTATCAGAGCTCATCAGTAGCTCACGTCCTTGACCATGCCGTAGATCGGACCTCTGAGGCGAACGTGTTACAACGACTCGACCAGTGCACGCTGGACACATTTGAATTTTTACGTGTGAAAATATGATCAGTGGATGCATATTATCCCACAATCTAGCCGGTTTAACAAACAGCGAACAGACAGATATCTCTTATAGGTGGCCAGAATGACTTCTCTAGTCAATTCTTAACTATCCTCTATTGAAATGTTGAATTACTGTTTTTCCAAATATCATAACTTAAAATGCGTTTACTGAGAGGTGCTAATGTGTTAGGCAGTTGCTGTTACACGGTAAGATGGACTTGGTTAGAATCACTTCTCACTTGGAAGCAACTTCCCACGTTGGGTACAAACGGATCAGGAACTTTCCAGCAAGGTTGACCTTTTATTTGGAAGGAAATTACTCGCTAAATTCCCGAACTTGTTTTGCCGTTAAGTCGATCCTTCTCTGAGATGTCATAAACTCTCATTCATGTAAACAAACACTGGAGTGGGTTCCAAGTGACCCTAGCATCAATGAGAGTTGGTGAAAGCCCTCTGCTCTTATAATATGTTATTCGTACGACAATCTGAAAAATCGGATTGCAATAATTTGGTGAGTTTCACTGTTTGATCGAAAGAGGAAGGGAGTCAGGATAGAGAACAAAATGTTTTGCATGCGGCAATTGGTTTTTTATCCTCAGTTTGGTCCAAGATCCATGCTCATGGCTACCGCACTGTGCCAAAGTCTTCTGAAGGTCTCCGGGATAAATTCACTGTGATAGCTAGTGAGGAAAATATTATCCAACAATTCGCCCGACTGCTTACTGGGACCAGCTCGGTCATAAGCATGTCCGGGCAGAAACGCTTGCCGACTGATTCCGAGCTTTTCTGCAAGGATGCCTGTTACGTATACATCATCAATCCATATTGTTTGGGTGAACATTGAGCACAAATATAGAAACGGTGCAACACGTGCTTCGACTATGTAACCCAGGCCTTCGCAATAAACTGGGAACACATCTTTGTCGAATTCCTCCTTTGTAATCACCCATTTGGTTTCCGGGACACCTTTCTTCGGACGAGTTGGTTTTGCTCCTTTTGTAGCCGAACAATAGAAGCCCGGGGAGGTTTTTAGCTGATCGGATCGGAGAAACCGGACGAGATGAAATATGTCAACGAACGTGTCGTCATCCACTTTCACGATATATTGTAGAGATGCACAATGGCCCATACTAAGCCATTCCATGATGGTCAGGTGTTTGTGAGTCATGTTGTGATAGTCTTCAGTGAAATTGCGCTGCACAATGTCGCTGAAAGAAACAAGAAATAAATGAAATGATACATTACTAAGGAATGTACACTTTTTCTACGGTAAGGTGATACCAGTGATATCTCGTGTAATACCAAGTTTCTTTCGCCTAATACGTCGCCCAACAGGACCTTGCCCATGTTGGTCCACCTCCTAAAAAGAAGCGCTTGGGTCCCGTTTTGTTATACTGCTCAGATGATATAATTTGTACTGCACACCAGTTCTCGATATTTGCACGTGATTCTTCGAGATAATAGACCTTAGGCCATGTGTAACCAGGGATCCATTTTTTCCGCGCCAAAATGTTTCTTCTGCTACGACACCTGTTGGTCTTTTGACTTAAAATTTGGTCAATTCCGCATTTTTTGTTTAGCAATTTCTGCCGGAAGACTTTGGATACCCGAAAGACAAGATGTCATTCATCTTAAAATGTCAAAACGGAAGTTCAGAATGAAAAACTATTTGGGAGAAATCCCAAGCAAGTGATATGAAGAGATATCCAAGATATCCAATACACTAAATAAGTGGTGCATACAATAAAAAAATTTTTGATAAAGACAAGGTTCATTAAACGAGTGATTCACTTGAGCTTTCCGTGAAAGCCAAGTTGATTTGCAAATGAGTGTGTATATGGCAATCAGTCCAATCTGGGTTCAAGTAGAACACAAGGTTGACGGAAGCTCGGGAACTGGTGAGCCCCAAGAAGGGCGAAACCGGTCGTGAAATGTCGAAAAGTTTTCAGCAACCCTTTGAGTAGTTTTCCTTATGGAAACTAGGTTCCCTTTTCACCGGAGTACAAGATTGTTTTAGAGTCGCATGAAAAAGGTGAATCACTTCATTCTATCTTAGCTTGGATAGAGACCAACAAACTGCAAGCCTAAAACAACAAAGTGATGAAAGTTACAGATAACTGTCGACCTATAGAAGCTTCGTCAAAATTTTAGTTGTTACAAAAGGCTACAGGTTAAATTTGTTGACGGGAGCCAAAATGTCGAGAAGGTTAACTGTATTGATTTGGTTTTGTACGAGCGAAGTGGAGCACCATAGATAGGTCGGTTTTCGCGTTTTTAAACGACAGTCCTTTTGTGGGAGAACTATTGTGACTCAAAGGTTGCAAATTACTCGAGCAATGCCACAGTGACTTTTCGGACATTAGAAGACAAAATTATCATATGAGATTTTTATATTAAATGGCAAAATTACTGAGCTTTCCAACCGATATTCCCTTTTTCAGTTGGGTTATTCTATGCTGAAACATCGAGAAATACTGCAGCTGTTAAAGTTATGTTTTAATAATAATAATCATAAGTTATAATAAGTTTCGAAAATACCCGCAGATCCCTCAACCCTCCGGTTAGCACCCGAAGACTAAGTCATTCGGTCACAAGCGACTAACCAACGGGATTATTAGCCCGCATTTAAACATCCCAACAAGAGTGAAGCAGATGTACGGGGCGTGTCTGCCTAGCTACCTAGGTTACCTTCACCTTCAGAATAGTCTTTTTGTTGACGTTTCTAAATCTCACACTATTATTAAATTACAGAGCAGCTACCTTCAAAAAGACAGATGTAAAGGGCTATTTAAAAGCGTTAGACATTTTCAGCACAGTCTTCAGAACTGTCTGCCTTGCTGCCTTCGAATGTCTTTTGTGACTGCGATGATCGAACACAAAATTTGTTGAATTCCGACGTCCTGTGCAAACTTAAAGTACCGAACAGTGTACAGTAGTGGCCGGCCTGTTCATGCAGGCTAGGTCAAGAAACATAAAAGGGTGCTGTAGCACCCTTTTGCTGTCTCGCTGCCAAACCATCCGAAGGAAGCATGGGGGTGGGGTACTGCCAACTCGCTCAAGCCTAGACAGGGGAAGTCGATAGGCAGAGGTTCGAAACACGAACATTCCAGTCAGTAAATTCGAGCTCTAACCACTGAGACATCTCGCCCAGTGCACAGTCGTTCAAATAACTCATGATGTGACCCACTGACTGACTGCAGTGCACATTGTGTAGTGTCTCTTATTTGGAAGTCGTATGTCCAGCAGTGTATTGTCTTACTCCTACTGTTTGAACAGATTAATCTCTCTCTTGTATTTCTTTCCTGTAACTCGGGGTGAACAAGAAATACATTAGGAAAATTCATTAAATAAAAGGCTTCTGCCATCAGCCTCATAAAGTGAAGCAGGAGACAAGATGACCTCTTCGTTGGTCGTGCTGATAATGTTGAGGATGATGATGGTAATGACGACGACTTTCGTAACGGCCCGTCATGAATGAGATCAGACATCTATCATTTAGGACAGGCAGCACCAAATCGGTAGGCCTCACTTTAGTCAGAAATCTAGCAGATCTCACTTTGAAGCATATTTATTGACACTATAGATTCTGTTTTTGAGATCCATCTTTCGATTGTGTTTCCCGCTGAAAGAAGGATCTCAAATCTTTAACTAACATTATCCGCACCGAACAGTGGGTTGATTGAACGGCTGTCTTGAGAAGGGGTTAGAACGTTTTATTTCATCCATAGTGAATGCCTCGCCTATCTAATATTCGTGCACATTGGTGGTCGGTACACCTCAGTGTATCTGTTAACATCTGTCCAATTTTGGTTCAAGTAGAACATGAGGTTGACGGAAAACTTCAGGGCTGTGCCCATTTGATGAGCTTCAACAAGGGTGAAACCGGTCGGGGGCTGCCGAAGAGCCTTCAGCAACCTTATGAGTAGGCTGCTTCGATATGTAGTTCATCCATAATTACTACCGTAGGTAGACCTATCAGCCGGTGACAGTCTTTTGCTTGCTGCTTAACACACTACCAGTGAAGTCCCCGTCGAAATTGATGACCCAAATTCGTTGGTTGCCTGACTAACCAGACCAGCTCACCCGATCTCCCACACGAATGCGGAAAGCATACACTCGGATGAAATATTATAATATATGTTGGGGCTGAATAACACCCATAAGTGAGTTATGATGGGGTTTTCTTACTAATATTAACATCATTATTAGCAATATTTATATCTTATTTAATGGTTCGTGGTGGTGGTTATATTCTTCAATCGAACATGGTGTGCAGAGACCAAGTCATATTTCGCTTGAAGCGATATTCGAGACATCGAAGTAATTTTCTTAATCTGACATCATTTGTACAGTTACTTAAGACCCTATGGATAGCCGGCTGCTACTTTTTAGCCCTTTCATGGTTGTGTCCCGGAGTCCACATTAGATCTACTTCGTACCTAAATTCAAACTGTTGACCTAGAAACACTCAACTATGGATTGAGTTGATGTTACCGTGAGAGTCAACTGGTCCCCAAGTGGATCCCTCTTTTGTGATTTCTCGAATGAATAGTGGCCAATGGCGGAGAATGATTGTTGGAAATCTAGGGACCAGGCCTACTCGGTTAACCCCAGAGATGGTTGCTGGCTCTCCAGGAGTATCGTCATACCAAGAAGATATGTTGCTGCCATCAGTCTTCCTTCACAGCACAGTTAGCCAACTCCCAAAGAATATACTATCCACATGGTTGCTGAAACCTCCTCCTACACATTCAAGGCTAGGTAGGATGCACACGAACAAATAAGTAAAAAACGTTATTTTACTAAATTTCGATTTGGCTATTGTGTTAGACATGAGTGGACCAACCGGAAGAATCTCTATGTGGAAGGCAGTCGCGTGGTACCAAAAACCTGTTCTCTTGAACAGTCATTAGTGAAACCATTCTAGTCTCACAGGGAACCTGCTTGCTGCACGTCAGTTATGATGGGACAGTGATTGGTCCAACCTCATAGATCTTGAGTTAGAAACTGGTGTGTTGTTTTAAGGTTGAACAAAGAAATGGCAGCTGCATATACATTGGATTCAATGTGCGGCTTCCATAGCAAGATTCTATTTAATAATACAGTCAACTGGCTAGTTTTGTTATCACCTTCCTCAAGGTTTTTTTAATCATAGGTTTCTTTACTGTCTTCTGTAAGAAATCATGAATGTATTTTCAACCTAGTACATTTCTAAAAACAGACAGCCGGAAATGAATGGCATGAGGTGCATTCTTGCACTCCGGAGTTAACACACCCAAACCTTTTTTTATAGAAGAACAAGTTTAATCCGGGTAAACCGAACGGTTTATATGTCACAGAGTTGAAACGCGGAAGTGTTGCGTAAATCCAACTAGNTAACATCCAACTAGGGAAAGAGATGCCAGATAGTAAGTTATATCCAGATTGGTGAAAAGTTTTCCACTGCCTACGGTCGTTGAATAGATCCATCTGGAAAGTGCGTCATATATCGTTGTAGAAACCATAGACAAACTTGAATCCCAGCGAAAATGCTTCCGACCGCGAGTGAAAGAACGCTGCAAGCTCTAGCTTAGGTGAAGCCATCGCCTTGATTTTTTGGCACTAACGCAATAGTGGCAAACTTATGGATGTCTGTTGCATCATACCTGGTTGATTCATCCAAGTGTTCCACTAAGAACCATACACTAGTAGGGTTTCGAATAGGGGGTCACATTATGACCGAAATTCTGTAGGAAATCGTTTTGGTCTGCCGACTGATATGCCAAAAGTTAGCATCGTTAACGTGTGTACGAATCCCTTAAACCACTTGGCTACATGGGAACTGTTAAACCTAATAAATACTTAAGAGAGTTCATATAATTCCGCCCTGTTTCTTGAAATGTAGCAAAGAAATGCCGGTTCATGGACGAAAACTGTTCGAAGTAGTTCACTGAATGCATTCGAATCTTGAACAGATGGCCACAGTATCGTGTCAAAGGAATCCAACCCTGTTGATCCACCCTAAGGAGGTCATTATAGAGACCTATGTAGAATGAGCTCTACAAAAGATTAGTCAGAAGTCAAGTGGATATCAGCTCATCACAATACATCATTTCCTGTAGAACGTTTTTTAACTATCTTTAGATAGAATTTTCTGCAAGAAATATGCTTGATTTCAGAGGATCTCTGTTTATTTTCTGTGCCTGGCGTACCATCGCCTTACAAAGGAATGATCCGTCTTTTGTATTGTATCAGCGGATGAATTACGTTATATGCACCAGCATCCTTCACGAGGATGGTGATGCCTTTTTCCGAAAAAAAACCACCCAGAATCAAAAGACAACCCAAACAAATGACTCGTAAAGTTAGACAGATGTCAACGTATTTCCGATGCACTTGGGTGTTTGTCAACTTATGTATCGATGTTAACTCTAACACCGAGAGTGGGTATCCGTCAGCAGCTTCTGGTGACCTGCAATGATTTACAGCAGAAACCATCTGCAAGGAATCTCTCATTATGGAACACTTTGAACTCAGAGACATTAATGGACTTTTCATGAGCTTGTTAGAATCCCCGTAAGAATTGGATATATACAGCTAAGTCTAACAAAAGACATCACAACAGTCTAATGAACCTGAAAATTGCCTTCAACTAGACGCCACTCTCACAAGCGGTCCGGCTTTACTCTCATAACCCCCTTTCCACCCCAATCCACATGATTGAGTTCGAGTTGCTTACGTGGGCATATGCGCTCATGCATTTCGAACACTAAGCTTGCCTCCAACCTCTCTACACTCTCTAGGGCTTGTTTCGCGATGGTAACATCCAGCCTTGGCTCTCGGATAGAAAACTGAGGCTGTAGGCACACGTTGCTTGCGTCTGGGCCTGTCAGCAGAAAAAGGGTACCATGCGAGTTTGTCTGTAAGGCCTCATTCAGTGAAATACTTCTATTCAGGCCACAGCCCACTTACTGTTCGAGGTCCGACATATAGTACTAAGTTTTGACGACTTGTCTATCGGGGTTTTGGCGCGGCGAAAAAGCTAGCCGATGCGCAATCATCTCTAAAAGGAAAAATATCATCATTGACTGGAGGGCACATTACAAGTCTCAGTCTACCCAGTTGCCACTTGCACTGAATATCGAGTGAAATGTAACTCGGATGAGTTGTTCTTCTCTAGACGAAAGCCTCTTAAATCGAACAAAAGTGGTTGTCAAAGCGGCTGCGCTTAATGGAATCCCAAATCTACAGCCCGAACTGAGAGTAAGTGAAGTTCGATAGGATAGAAAAACAGGACTGTACGTGACATCACTTACGTACAAATTGGCATGGTTGCAAACGCTGGAACAGGGGGAAAGACGGTAATATATCAATATCGCATCCAGTAATCACTGGTCCGTCGAATTCAATTATCGTCATATCATCTATGATCCACTGTCATGGGTGATATGATTGAAGTGTCCACTTACACAGAAAGTGGATTGAAGTAATGACTGCAACTCGGTAAACCGTGTGTACAGCACGGAAAAAGCAAGCCTAGTTTTACTGAATGGCAGTTCGCATAGGTCTCAATCAAGGGGCGGGGATAGTTCTACAGAAAAATTTCTCTAAAGCTCATTGAAACCCTCCGTTTTCTAGGAAAGGATACGGTAATAGGATACAAAGTCTGCCAACCATCATGCAAATCCAGCATAGTTTGGACAACAAGCGTTCGTAGGTCTTGTGGTGCAAACAACCCTGCGTGGTTAGCCTAAAAATCAATAAATTCTTTTTTTTATAACTTTGCTCATTATCATGTCAGGTACGTTTGAGATAACTGTGGTGATTGCTACTTGGTATTTAAAGGCATATGGAAAAGTTGTTAGAGAAGGATGCTCCCAATAAGGAATATTTTTTCTCTAGATAAGGTTGAAAGGCCTTAGTGCATTTATGGAAGTTTATCTCCACATCACGCAGGTGAGATACAAAAAGAAACAGCAAAACCACCGCAACGTAAGTCCCCAAACCATCTATTTACTTGAAACTCAGATAAGTAGTGATGAAAGAATTTGTTCGCAAAGGCATTTTGCATCTGGTTGTTTCGTACATCTGCAGTTGTGTAGATGTGCTATTGCGTGGAAACGCGCAACATTCCTATCCCGTGCTCCTTTAGATTCCGGTTTATGGAGCAACGATCTCTCCGATTCGTGCATTCCGTTGCCTCTGACCTAATCTGAGAAGTTATTTCTAAGCATTCTGATAACTGACGCAAGTCAGCTGATTGCCTCAGAGTGTAATTTTTATGCAGTGGTCGTTTCGTTGGCGATTGTAACGGACTAGGGACCAAACAGACGGAACTCACACAACAATCAGGACACGATGGTGATAACTAAATTCCTCCATTGTGAGCAGTTATGTGGGTACTTATTAGGGAATGTTTAATCGTCGTTATCTGACCATTGTTTGGATGGTGACTTAGTTGAGAAATACCTTTAGTCGTAAATACCTGAAGTGGACTGACTGGCAACATGGGAACCAAGTGGACTGAGAGTAAGCGCACATGATATAATACAGTCAACTGCATGAGAATCCTCAGAATGCTGGACCTCTCAGTGTTTTCCAAGTTAATAAATGATGTTGCGTATCCCGACGAAATGTGTGAGTTCTTGAATATCGGTAGGCCACCTTGACAGAAGATCAACAAGTGTCTGGTCAACAGACGGCTTTGGGCCACTGAACACTGGAAACTTTTAGGGAAACATTTCAAGTGTCTTCTTTCAAAAGGATGGTAAAGCGAGAAAAATTTGACCGCAAGTTGACCTGAAGGATAGAAATCATTTTCATGATCTCCAAACTTGTAAATACAGCATTGAATGTATGCAAAATCCCTCAATCTAAGAAAGACACTGAAACTAAGACGGCTTTTACCATGCAGTGGATTTGGATTGAGGATCCTCCGCGTCAACAGAATCTACCGGTTCTTGACAAGGACCGCTCTTAGTCCACAAAATATCATGTAAGCAGAAACAAAAGAATACCACTGCGCGAACGCCCAAGCTGATCAGTCTTGTGTGGTTCACCGATCAGTAAAATATGGAATATACTTTCAAGTGGTTAGAGAAAAACGGCCTACACGGGACCATAAGAGTGGATCCATGAGTATTTTGTCCAACATGAAACACCTCGAGCAAACTTGTATCACCCAAATATCTTTTGAAGAAGATTGATAATAGCATTCGNTTCGTTCGTCCACAAAATATCATGTAAGCAGAAACAAAAGAATACCACTGCGCGAACGCCCAAGCTGATCAGTCTTGTGTGGTTCACCGATCAGTAAAATATGGAATATACTTTCAAGTGGTTAGAGAAAAACGGCCTACACGGGACCATAAGAGTGGATCCATGAGTATTTTGTCCAACATGAAACACCTCGAGCAAACTTGTATCACCCAAATATCTTTTGAAGAAGATTGATAATAGCATTCGTTCGTTCAGCTGTAACACCTTTTCGGCACCTAGCTGCCATGCCAACCGAAGGAGGCATGAGGGTTGGGATACTGTCAGGTCATCCAAGCTTAGACAGGGGAAGTCGAGAGTCAGAGGTCGGATTTGAAACAAAGACGTTCCGGTTAATAAACCACTTGCCCGAAGACTGAAAATACATAATTTAATTCGCGCATAAGCTTATAACAACTAAGAAGTGGCTGTTTTATTGCTTCCATTCATATCGACTTAATTTTGTGGCTAATCTCTTTCAGTAAGCAGGCAAGGGACAGTTTGAGTGCATCAGATAGTTCTTCTTCCAACGAAAGAGTACTACTTCTCGTCGAGTTGTTAGCTATGCCGCTGATGAACATCTCGGGTACGGTGCTTTATCTTACATGACGCAGGTTTCCCTGGCTCCCGAAATTGAAAGTTTTGAATAGTGTAGTCCAGCTGAGGTGAGCTGAAATCACGTGAAATTAATTCCTGGATTTACGCCAAAGTTGTACAACTGTGACGCCAAATGATCTCTTTGCCTGGTTTATGAGTAAAATCCAATGTAGAAAGGCAAAATGTTACTGAACGACTACTTGATCATCTTCTAAAAACGCGAAATCTCGATTTGGTTGCAAACCAACTTTAGCTCGATAAGATTGTCCCAGCAAAAGCACTCTTCTCTTAGAAGCGAAAGAATTCTATTTGATAGAGCGTATACAATTGATACGGGTCTTTTAGTTCGTCGGGATAATTAGTGAGTTCACATGTGTTACGTCGTTCAATAGGCTGAAAAATTCCTTATATTTCTGCAAAGTATGTTTAGAACTCATCCGGGTGCTCATTTCCTATTATAAACAGCGCTAATAAAAGCAGATTCAGTGAGGGTGGAGCGCAATTCTCTTACGGTTCTTTTCATCTTAACTCTATGGTAAAGATTACTTTGAATGATTTATTGGCTGGAGACAAACAAAGTTACATTCAGTGCTCTTGTGGCCTCAAGATATACATATAATGTGTCCAAAATTGTCAGAACAATTGTCATAGCAACATACGAAGTAGACTTGAGGAGAATAAAACGAATCGCGAGAACAATAGCTTTAGCTTGGTGGACCAAGAAATCGTTTAGAACACACAGCAATAATACAACTTTGAGTGAACATTAAAACGCTTTTTCAAAGTCATGAACTAGCAGGTGCAGAGACTGACAACGAAGTGGTCAGATTTTACAATTATAAGAGGTTAAAAATCCACAGTTTATGCCATATTATCTGTTGTCTGCTGGATGCCTGAGCAATAAATTCCCAGATAGAAGACCCAAGCGACACCCGGTAGATTTAATTTTACCATTTTGTAGAAGCTTCAGTGGGAGCATTATCCTGAAAATCAGATCGACCTACATCTAAAAGCTGAGAATTGGTTATTTCATCCCTGTTGTGACCCATTCGCATATCGTTCGGAGCTACGAGCTATCTCCTTCTACACCGATTTTGTTTCAAATTAAATTCATAATTTTACTTCGAAATCTTCTTGTTACCTGCGACACGCGAAGGCAACTTTGTGGTTACTGCTCCGTTACCTAGAGAAGGCAGTCTCAGATCTAACCTTTCTTTCGGTAGTTTAGTCAGTTTGTGACTTCACATATAAGTGTTCTGGAAAGGTCTTAAACTGCGTTGAAATAATCGGTTTCAGTATGTGGCTGATTGGGATCAAGTCATTTGTACAATGGGCGTTTAATTGTACAAGCCTGAGTGAACCGATCAAAATCCTTTGTTGGCCTTGTTACTCATTCACGAGACAATGTAACGGTTCAGTCCTCTTCCCTACCAAAATTTGCTAAAACCGAATATCACAGATACGGCCAGGAAAACCATATGAGGTTGGACGTTGGACGCAAACCCTTCGGTTGAAAATTCATACTACCTTAGAAGGAGCCTAATATGACGTCCCCCCATGGCGACATAACTGCATATCGGTTTGCCTGGTACAGAATATACGATTCTGGAACGAAATACAAAATTTGGGGGAATAAAAACTATCCAACTGTTACACATTTCGTTCCTTCTCGTTGGAGAATGCAGTTGCGCTTCGTTACAATCCCTAGATATGTCATCTTGAATTTCGTCACAAAGAATGGCTAAGTTCCCTGTCGAAAGAATTTTGTGCCTAATCTGAGGGTGGATTTTTTCTTACACATCGGCTGTTGTGCGTCACATCCATTTTATTATAAATTTCGACCTCAAGGATTGTGTCTCAAATTATCCAAGTTACCCATTTTAGGCAGATGTGTAATTTCGCCCAACTCCTTATGATAGTGTTCAGGGTTCATGTTTTGTAAAGCGAAGAAAATTCTATAACGGTCAATCCTCTGTAAATAAAAAAACAATTTAAAACACTTGATGCAGCCTTTCACCTTGAAATAAATGTTTTATAACGTACCAGTCAGGTTAATCAGTGTACTTCGCTTTGAGTCGCTTTAACGAATGGCGATTATGAAGTAGTCAGCTACACTATTTGTTCCGTTTCATTATTTTTGTGGAAAAAACATTCATGAGGTTACTCCGAGCCCTTATGGAGAGTATCTCGCATCTAGCCACAGCTCTCTAGTTCCCTGTCGAAAGAATTTTGTGCCTAATCTGAGGGTGGATTTTTTCTTACACATCGGCTGTTGTGCGTCACATCCATTTTATTATAAATTTCGACCTCAAGGATTGTGTCTCAAATTATCCAAGTTACCCATTTTAGGCAGATGTGTAATTTCGCCCAACTCCTTATGATAGTGTTCAGGGTTCATGTTTTGTAAAGCGAAGAAAATTCTATAACGGTCAATCCTCTGTAAATAAAAAAACAATTTAAAACACTTGATGCAGCCTTTCACCTTGAAATAAATGTTTTATAACGTACCAGTCAGGTTAATCAGTGTACTTCGCTTTGAGTCGCTTTAACGAATGGCGATTATGAAGTAGTCAGCTACACTATTTGTTCCGTTTCATTATTTTTGTGGAAAAAAACATTCATGAGGTTACTCCGAGCCCTTATGGAGAGTATCTCGCATCTAGCCAACAGCTCTCTCGAATATTGCACCAACTGAAACAGGAGGTGGCCTGGTTCAGCATATTCGTTTAATGCGGATCAACATAAATGAGGGATTCGACTGTTCCAGTTGGCTTTTTGTCCTTCAAGTAACCACTTTTTAGTTTCAACCATTTGTGCAAGGCGAAAACTGTTACAAAAGTAATGCATACAAAGAGTAATCTGTAGGCGATATATGGGGCGGGAATCATCCATAGGGTTGATGGCTTCGCGCGACTTGGACCAGCCGAATGCTGAAAACCACCGTCGAACTGACAGTTTGGCTCACGGAACGATCAAATGTTACCTAAGTTAGGCACGGTCGCCGTGTCACCAGTTGGCTACTAAGATTATGCGTGTGTATTGATGATCATTGCCAAGGTGGAAGCTGGATGCAGAGAGAAATACTGACTAAAAACTAGAAACTATATGGGTGCGAGCTAATCACACTACCGATTAGGCAGTCGTTGCTGAACGATAACTGCTTGAGATACCAACCGGGAGATCTCTCGTACAGGACTCTCTGGAGTTTCGTGAAATGCGCACCGCTGACAATTCCCAATAACAATGAAACATCAGTAGAGTGCTTCTGGCTTTTCAATATAGGTTTACTTTACACCACTGTAAGTTCCCAAATCTCCTCACACTATCAACAAAATTGCTCAAATTCATCCCCAGTAGAACTTTAACACTAGAAAAACAGCGTGAGATAGGTGGCTACTAAGTTATAAACAACTGAAATTTTGTGACTCGCTTTCTAGCAAGATCCCTTCTTGTGTTTTCATGCGAATAGTCAAAACAGGTGTTAATAAACTGAAGAACCACCTAACAGGACTTTGTTTGACACAAGCACCGCAGTACTGCACTGAGATAAGATGTATTCACGCAGTACCTAACCCTGAAACAACAGAAAAATTTGCCCCTCGATACAACTGACCAAAGTCATTTCTGGTAGCAAATAATGTTAGCAAATAAAGACATCAAATCCGAAGGACCCAGTGTTGGAAGTCATTTTACAAAGCATAGCAAATACTTTAAAGGCATGTACAAACTTTTAACGGTGAACTAGTCCTGAGTGAGACCAGTCCATAAGCCTAATTTCATGCCAGATCATTTCATCTCATTTCTGTCCAGAAGTTCTTGCCATTTTCTTAGAAGATCGTCAGAAGAAATCTGGAAATTACATGTGACAGACGTAGAAGAACTGAAAAACACTGAGGTTTTTGCTGCATATTCCCGCGACTCACCAACACACAGCTACGTGTAGAACTATCAACCCTAAATGGTGGGATAATCCATTATGCTGAAGGGGGAATGAACTCACTAGGTACGTTGCAAACTGTGGGTGAGCATGAATCTGTGCATTTGTATATGCCCCGGTGGTTTGCATACATTTGTACAACTCATGATGTGTGAAGGTCAAACCCTATTCGCACGTTGAAAGTGTGCAAACACAATTCTAAGCCCATGCATGTTTAAACCGTCCTTTTGGCCACAATACCAAGAAACCAATATTCACAAATCACCTAAAACCAGTTCCTGTCAGTTATACAAAACGAATGCAAAGTTACTCTGCACTAAAGGTAATTTCGAAGCAAGATTTATGGAACATAGCTACTAGTGTCTGTAATAAATTCAGTTTTTGGACGTTACTATTGGTTCGGTAAGTCTTTCTTAAACTAATGCGAATTGAAATTGGATAACCTACACACGCACGTGCGGCTTCCGCCACAGCGGTCTACGAGAGCTTTCGTCCGGTCAGTAGGCGAAGATGGTACTGTCAAAAGAACCAAGTTCGAAATGCATACCACTGACACCTGTTGTGACAATCTGCACTTGCGGTCTGCAACAACTGGTCTCGAGAGAGGTCACAGCCAGCAGAGTTTGTTAGTACAAAAGCGACACTCAAAATCATTTACACTATTGTAACAATCAGAAACGATTAAAGCTGATCAAGCGCAGTTTCATCTGTTCCGTTTTTGGCCCATCTCCTATGCTTGAAGGTGCGACGAAGAAATAACTGTATTTTGAATTTAAAAACATGCAAAAAGGCTTCGTATTGACAAAATACGACAATAATACATTTGTAGTTGTCAATAAAATGATCCTCCCATAGCTCGGTGAAAAGGAACCGACAACGCGTGAAAGTTTGATAAAAAAATCTGAACCTTGACAATTTCAGAGCAACTCCTTAGTCCTCAATGCTTGTAATATTTCAGAAGAAATTGAAGTCTTCTACCGGGAAGCGTGCGAACTAAACGCCTCCTGTGTTATATTCTTAACTTTAGTGCTGAAATGTTTCGCGGTTCGAGTTGGCCGCTGTTAATCTCATTGGTGCTGTTTTTTTAGTGTGCTCTTGTACCTGCCAGCAGCAATGGATACAGATGATATGCTGACCGCACGCAGAAGCACTCCAGAACAAAGAAGGACTCTGCTTGGTCACAATTATACGGCTTGATAGTTACGACTACTGAATTTCACCGTGCGGCCAAACGTGATTGCAGTCTTTTAGGTAATAACATTTGCATATGTACACCCGTCCTCAAACAAAATTTCAGTTACTCACTCTCACCTCCTTCAAGCTAGTGGTAAGGATCATTGGTATATTGGTTCAAAAGAAAAATATTTTGATCATTCAGTATCCAGCATTGGTAGATGCTGAATGTCTGCGGGGGGGGGGGTTCCGTAAAATCAAACCAAGACTGTTGTTTTTTAAGGGCAATTTGCAGAAAAAGGGCTACCTTATGACTCGTGTTTACTGGTGCCTGGCGGATGAGGTCTTCGTATACTGAAGTTGTTTGGAGTAGTGTGATATAGAACCACCTATTCCGATGCTTGCAACTGATCAGTATTTCGGCTCAACCCTACATACTGGTCATTCATTTGGAATCAGGGGCTAGGAGGAGATGCACAGAACCAAAAGTCCAGCAACAAGGACATTGCGCATTTCCTCCATAAATTTCAGGAGCAATAAAATGACTTCTCTAAAATTTTACTGGATGGGATGCCTGACAATAATTAGAAAAAAGCAGAAGGTACGTTTAAGACCAACCACATATAATATCATCTGTTTCATCCAAAAGAACTGAACATGTTTTGGCTTCAATCAACTTACTTGTCCTAATATTTGTGTCTCAACTCATGTACTGTTAATCAATGCTGAATCAGGTTTAATTTTTGGTGACCGGAAGACAATGGTCCCTCTGATGCCCGTACTTTTTCTGGAACGTTTAGAGTATATGAACATCGTGTTTGCTTACACCACTCCAATTAAGCTCAAAGTGAAGAACATCGTTGCAAATCCCTGCCATGCCTTTTAGCCTATCCCGTGCTATTTGAGTTTGGTTTCTCCGCCCTGTAGCTTTCAAAGCATCTGTGGTATACATACCAAATTAAGCAATACTGTTTTGGACTTTTGCGCCCTGTTACTATGTAGCTTACCGAGAATTTGCAGACAAGCACAGGTTTATTCCTCCCTGTGAAAAAAGTTTGTAGCCATCGGCCCTACTAGTTTTTGCTGAACATATGACGAGTTGGTACAACCTGACTGAAAGAGGGAAGGATGCTCAAACTCTATCGATTCGTATCTGGAACGTCCTTTGGAGTAAATTCGTCCGAATACCAGATTATCACCAACGAAATCACTTTACCAGAAGTAAAAAATACTCAGCTTACTTTCATACACATGAAAGCTTACCAAGAGATGAGAAAAAAGACGCTAAATAGGCTGAGTAGTGGACACAGAACCATTGCTGGCGGCAACCAGCGCCACCGCCGCAGGTTCACAGATTTGCACAATCAGATTTACCAAGAGTATTAACATACCGATAGGTTTCAGCCTCCTCCTTAACTGCTTTCTGAGTCTTTTCTGAACTTCCAAGAAAGAACAGAACTCCAATTTTCTCAGGACCAACACGTCTTAGTGAGCCCCACGTTGAACGAACCAGGTCGCGTCGGTGGTGATTCGCAGGATGAGAATGTACCACAATCAGTAACTTCAGCTGTGGTCTTTCAGAGCAGTAAGTGGTTTGTGGGATAATAAATGGGTTATCCTCAAAGATTGTGGCATCCAAATGCTTTGGACCGGCGCACCGACTATAAACAGCCTGAATATCATACATTGATAACTGTTTCCTACGTTGTACGCCTTCAATAAACTGTTTTATCGTAGAGGACCAGTTTTGTGCTCTCTTGGTGAATTCATTTGTGGCTTCAGTCCATTCGTGGTTCGGTGTAACGTGAATTTGGTGCTTGCCAGCAGAAAGATGGATGAATAATGATAGTAGACAGACAAACTTCAGATCCGCGTGCATTCTTCAGGTGATCTGGAGCCCCATCAGATTAACCAATGTGACCATTGTGTGACTACATTTTTATACCTGTTTTTCATTGGTTTCTATGGTATCCGAATCAATGCCTAGGCAAGCTTCATGGTTTTCGCAGTTTCGAATTACTCGGAGTTTGACCACACGAATAGATTATCGATTGATCGATAGACTGTTCAGATGGAACAAATGAAATCACACTTTAGCCAGTCTGTAAATACGTCTAGTTTGTACTTACGCACGTATCTAGACTGGAGAGGATACCATCAATATCAATGTCAAGGACAAAGAATGATTATTAATAAACTGTACAGTATCATCCACATCACACGTAGTCAATTTTCGGGGAAAACCGTCAAAATCTTCACCAAGTTTTGGACTACTTTCTGTTCAGTTGATGTTCATCCAGGCTTTGTTCACAACATTCCATACTGCGCAGTTTTTCAACCTAGGAACGGAGGTAAGAGAGAGATGTCTGTGTTTTGAACACACCTGTGCATAATCAACTGTTTTCGTGTTTGTCCAATAAGGAAATTCGAAGCTAAAAGTGTCTCCAAGACTCAGACCCTACAGAACGAGGTTAGTAAACAAACTACCGAAACTCTGCCGCTACTGCGTATATCATATGAATAATGGGCTCAAAGGCTCCAAGGCATATCACGAAGTACACTAGTCTTCCACTGAGAAGTTACCATTGTAAGAATCAGTCAGTATTATGTCACAATAGTAACCTGGACTTTCGAACAATTAGTGAGACATCACAACTAAGTGTAAATTAATTGATTTGCTGAACTTATATTCGTAACTGAGAAGTAAAAGTTTCGCATCCTACTTAGAAAATTATTGGTTGGAATCGTTTTTGAAAGAGGGGTTTGGTAAACACCGATTGTTTACCAAACCCCTCTGAAACGGATGAAACTACTTTACAACGCATACAGACAAGCATTGGTATAGGCAGCCGAAATTCGATATTAAGGGAGAGGTAGGTCATACAGTCTTATGATGATTTGAAGCAACATCTGGGTGTACCTTTCAGATAGATGCTTAATGTTAACTTTTTACGCAAGACAACATTTACTTTAAAATCGTGGTCCTTGAGACCAACGAATCGAGGCCCAGCGAACGTTTTGATTGGTTGTTCTAACCTTAATTTCTGTTATCTTCACGTTGTGCAACTGTACCTTTAGGTTCACGTTATTATACGAGCGCACGATATCAAATCAAATGTTTGTACACAACAAAATAAAGTCAGCCCCACGGCCTATAGCGAAAAATATATTCAGTGACTGTGTAGAGACTAAGCCCAGACAATGATCGTTTCGTGCGCTCCCCGAAGATGATCTTTGTGAGCAACTATACATGAAGCCAAGGCCAATCATTCCATCAAAGTTCATCGATAATGAGTAGGGCTAAAGGGTGAAGTAAGTACTTCTCAGAAATCGAAGACCAACACAATGTATCAGAGCTGAGTCCCTTAGAATTACCCAGACATGAGAAAAATGGTTGTCTTCTGAACAGCTTTGTGGCTAAGAGTGGAAGTCATGCAAAGTTTCCCCAGTTTCACAACTGAAAATTGACGATTAGAAGGGGAGAGGTTAGAGAGAGTTGGACATATATATACAAACGGTATATCTGGCATCCAAATCGGTGGGTAACCATTTTGCGGTAATTAGGACGCATTTAAAACACTCATCCTTTGTTCCTCTGTCCCGGATCCACCGTAACAATGCTTGAAGCATGGCATGCTCTAAAACTCTTTGCTTCCTCGTTAGAGCTCTGACAAAATTTGCCGATAAATACTGAAATGGGTGCTTGAATGACCAAAAATGGCTAAATCCAAGCACTTGCATAAACTCCTTTAGAAGAATATGAGTATAGGCCCCAGGGTAACAGTCTGTCCGATTGTTGTATTGTCTTCTCTACTTCAAGACAACATTCTAACAACTGTTTGTTGAAATACTTGCAGAATTCATATATAACACCCGCATAGTATCCTTCGAACTCGATCAAGTACCAAACAATGAGGTTCTCAAAGGAATCAAGATAAACAGAATTGAGTTTACCCTGATGTACTGCATGTTACAATGGACAGACTGTGTGCTAAAAACGGTCACTAACAGCATTCTGAAGCGGCTCATCCATGATGAATAAAAGAAGGAAGCTGTGGGTAGGGTACGGCCAAAAGTTCAGTATTGCGACAGAATCAGGTAAGACCTCGTTATCTTCGCCTTGAACCTTACAAAACCTAGACGCTTATTTTTTTTAACATGATTTTGATCTTTTTGATTTCCACCAACCCGAGTTTCAATGTTTTTATATAGCTATGAATTATAGACCCAAATTTACAGAATGTCACGGTAAGTTGAAAAATACCGCCAGTGCCACTAGAAAGATTATAAGGTGGCTTTTTCAAAAATATTGAGATTCAGCAGCTGATAAAAAGGAAGGCGGAGTCCACCATATAAGTGCCTAAATCAGAGTTGGCCTGACTAGACCGCAGTCCAGTTCACTATGAAAAGTTTGCGTGTCAGTTAAGCGCATGTACACGAGTCAGGAAAGAACAGGCCACGCACGAATTTCATGTTGCTTACACTTACTGGGATGAATTAGAGTTAGCCAGTAAATAGTAGATAGTGGTTCTTTC
>NW_008752207.1:0-762 GCF_000715545.1 Opisthorchis viverrini | reverse complement strand
GTTTTCCGACAAAGAAGCTGGTAAGAGATAGGGGCAAATTCGATATTTTGGCTAGAATTAGAGTTAGCCAGTAAATAGTAGATAGTGGTTCTTTCTTGACCTCTCCTTGGTTAGTCATAAACCGCTGTTGCATCCCCAATTAAAACTATTTAAGATGAGGCTGACCAATACAACAATCAAGGTCAGAACTGACTTTTACTGGAATTGTAAGCTGGGGATTGTTTCAAGCACATTTGTACTGCGCTTTAGACGTTCAATCTTGATCGACATGCAGAATCATTCGTCCTACTTAACCAAAAATCCAATGGAATTCGACAGGTGTGACAGACAACAGACCAGCTTGAGTTCTGGGTCGATAGGTGATGGTGACATGCAAGATCGCAATTTCAGATTTTCTGATTGGTTCTTTGTCCGTGGTCAGTTTTATTCTGTTCACAACCACAATCCGATTTTGGCTATCAGGTTCTGTTGTCCACAGAGTTTTCTGTAACTGTCAAACGCAGTGCTTGGTTTAAGAATTCTCAACTATCTTAGGAACGTGAGGCTAGGTTTCGATGCGAATGATCCGTTTAAGATTCTGCTCCATTGGCTGCTGTACGCACTGGCTACCGCCGATGGAATTGTATCATGTCTCATTCCTAGCAGCTGAATGTGAAAATGATGCTCTTCTGTCAAGCAAAAGACACCTTAGTAGAACATTAACGCATTCCGAAGCGTTATTTCATTACTGAACTCTGCCTTAACAAACGGGAATAATCCTGT
>NW_008752206.1:189841-215223 GCF_000715545.1 Opisthorchis viverrini | reverse complement strand
TGGCTGTTGTAATCTGGAAGATGGCAACTGCGGGATGCAGTTCATACTCGACGGGATGGTGTACCGTATCAGCGGATGTTGTGCATGCCGAGGTTCTGTGGTGTTGAAGCTCCCCTTTGTACGTATGTTCTACATGTACCCAAATTTGTCAGGTCTCAACTAATACCCGCTGATTTTCGGTGAACAGGGGTATTTAATTTCCCACAACTATTGTGTGTCATGCAGTCAAGAAAATTTAGTGTAGCCAATGTGGACTCAAGCGCCATGAAAAATTTAATGCGAGGGTCTAAATTGTTCAGATATTGGACGAATTCGCTGGTTTTATCCCGCTTAATCACACGGCACTTGTCAGCTGCGTAACGCCAAAAATCCCGCGATGGACACTCTAGTCCATTCAAAGCTTTCATGAAAATATACTGCGGTATGTCGAATACCGTGTCAACTGAAACATGAGTTGGTCTGTGTGCAGCAAAGTCAGTTGTAGAATATCATGAAAGAGGGATTCATTAGAGTCTCTCGTCGCTTGAGTCCACATTGGCTACACTAAATTTTCTTGACTGCATGACACACAATAGTTGTGGGAAATTAAATACCCCTGTTCACCGAAAATCAGCGGGTATTAGTGCGCTCTGAAACTACTACCCATTCCCTCAAAAAGCAGTGTACGCTAGCATAGACACAAAGATGCCTAGGAAAGCGAGAACACTGTTTAAAGAGGAGGTCGACTGAAGAAGAGCACAACTTGAGGTGCAAAACCGCCTGTCCATGTGCATGTTGGATAAAATCGGGGATATTGATGAGCCCATCGCTGGACATATAACAGTATACGACGAGTTATATTACTAAAAGGAAGCCGATCAACACAATGCCAACTCAATGAACTTGTCTGATCTGCCCGAATGTTTATATATCTAAGTTGCTGCGAAGTAGACCATTTCGTTACGTGACAGGTGTCGATGGTGGGCCACTGAACCCGATGCTCAACGGTTGTACGACTAAATGCTCACTCGTCCACATCCGCCGGCAACGACTAGGAAACTGCATTTTCCCCGAGAAAAACAGCGCAACCACTGACTCGTTGGCTGGATATTATGTCAAAAGCGGATGAAATTATCACGGAACAGTAGTTAAAAGAACCACTGAATATTTGAGACTCCAAGTTACGTCTTGACTGGCCACCAGAAATTCTAGCTACGAGTTCGTGCATTGTTGAGTCTTTGGGCATCCGGACGCGCCGTAAGTTGGAATTCCTATTTTAGCTCCAGCAAATCTTATGATTCCCTTGCTGCTCAGCTGGCCTGTTCCGGTGTTGTTGACTATCATCGGTCAGGATTAAACCTTACTACAGTGTTTACTCGATGGATTTAGGTCGAACATAGTTCGCATTTGTAATCCAGTTCCGCAAATGAGCAAATAACCAAAGGTTCATTACCTCAATATAAGCCCCCTTCTGCCTAAACGCATAGCTAGTGCGTCGCCCAATTTGGACACGCCTAACGAAGTAACCAAGGAAATGAAGAATGACAAGAGTGCTCAGCGTGACAGTTAGTTTACAGCCATTTCGCTATCATCGGCATAGGAAGCATCATCACCGTGGAAGGCCAATACCCACTGAGAACTTTGCAATCCAACTTTTGGCTTGACTGACAGATCAACAACCAGAAGACCAGTAACCTGTAAAGTCACCCGTGGATGCAGTTCATACTCGACGGGATGGTGTACCGTATCAGCGGATGTTGTGCATGCCGAGGTTCTGTGGTGTTGAAGCTCCCCTTTGTACGTATGTTCTACATGTACCCAAATTTGTCAGGTCTCAAGAAATACACTAATTTGCAAAGCTAATTGCTTTTCACGAGAGACTCTAATGAATCCCTCTTTCATGATATTCTACAACTGACTTTGCTGCACACAGACCAACTCATGTTTCAGTTGACACGGTATTCGACATACCGCAGTATATTTTCATGAAAGCTTTGAATGGACTAGAGTGTCCATCGCGGGATTTTTGGCGTTACGCAGCTGACAAGTGCCGTGTGATTAAGCGGGATAAAACCAGCGAATTCGTCCAATATCTGAACAATTTAGACCCTCGCATTAAATTTTTCATGGCGCTTGAGTCCACATTGGCTACACTAAATTTTCTTGACTGCATGACACACAATAGTTGTGGGAAATTAAATACCCCTGTTCACCGAAAATCAGCGGGTATTAGTGCGCTCTGAAACTACTACCCATTCCCTCAAAAAGCAGTGTACGCTAGCATAGACACAAAGATGCCTAGGAAAGCGAGAACACTGTTTAAAGAGGAGGTCGACTGAAGAAGAGCACAACTTGAGGTGCAAAACCGCCTGTCCATGTGCATGTTGGATAAAATCGGGGATATTGATGAGCCCATCGCTGGACATATAACAGTATACGACGAGTTATATTACTAAAAGGAAGCCGATCAACACAATGCCAACTCAATGAACTTGTCTGATCTGCCCGAATGTTTATATATCTAAGTTGCTGCGAAGTAGACCATTTCGTTACGTGACAGGTGTCGATGGTGGGCCACTGAACCCGATGCTCAACGGTTGTACGACTAAATGCTCACTCGTCCACATCCGCCGGCAACGACTAGGAAACTGCATTTTCCCCGAGAAAAACAGCGCAACCACTGACTCGTTGGCTGGATATTATGTCAAAAGCGGATGAAATTATCACGGAACAGTAGTTAAAAGAACCACTGAAGATTTGAGACTCCAAGTTACGTCTTGACTGGCCACCAGAAATTCTAGCTACGAGTTCGTGCATTGTTGAGTCTTTGGGCATCCGGACGCGCCGTAAGTTGGAATTCCTATTTTAGCTCCAGCAAATCTTATGATTCCCTTGCTGCTCAGCTGGCCTGTTCCGGTGTTGTTGACTATCATCGGTCAGGATTAAACCTTACTACAGTGTTTACTCGATGGATTTAGGTCGAACATAGTTCGCATTTGTAATCCAGTTCCGCAAATGAGCAAATAACCAAAGGTTCATTACCTCAATATAAGCCCCCTTCTGCCTAAACGCATAGCTAGTGCGTCGCCCAATTTGGACACGCCTAACGAAGTAACCAAGGAAATGAAGAATGACAAGAGTGCTCAGCGTGACAGTTAGTTTACAGCCATTTCGCTATCATCGGCATAGGAAGCATCATCACCGTGGAAGGCCAATACCCACTGAGAACTTTGCAATCCAACTTTTGGCTTGACTGACAGATCAACAACCAGAAGACCAGTAACCTGTAAAGTCACCCGTGTTGGCACTGTCTCGACATATTTTCAGTGCTTGTACCGGTCAAACAAAATACATTCCACAGGTGCTCGTACCTGTGTGTGTGCTTTGTCCAATTGCTTTTGAAAGCTTCAACTTGTGCAGCGGTATTCACTTAAGTTCATCTGACTGGCCCTCACAGACAGTTGAAACCGACATGCGTGCTCTGTCCAATTGCTTTTGAAAGCTTCAACTTGTGCAGCGGTATTCACTTAAGTTCATCTGACTGGCCCTCACAGCACTACAGTTGAAAATAATTCGCTGAAATTCAAAGTGGCAAAATAGCAGTTTAAGTATTGGGAACATATTATCAATAGTAATACCTCAGCGGCAGCACCGTTTTCGTGTGCAGCTGCTATATTTCCCGAGGGAAGCACAAGTGCTGAGCAATCGCCGGGTAGCCCAAGTCTGGACAGGATTAGTCGAGATGCTGAGGCTGGATTTGAAACCTTGTCAGTAATTTCGACCCTTAACCTCGCAATTATCCTGAGCTCCTAAGCCAAATTGGACTTCCGGAATCAGTTTTCTATGGCGGAGCTGAAGTTTAACCGTGCACCTGGAGAGAGACTGACAACAGGAATGCGAGTGACGTCAGTCACTAACCACATCTTGCAGAAGAAGGAGTAAAATTCTGCGACCGTTGCGAGAAGTTTTAGGGCTAGGAAAAAACTCAGTCAACTTTTATCACTTTACACAAAAGATTTCTATGTTCAGACCAGGGTCTCATGAAATCTTGGATGTGTAACTACGGGTCGGTCGTGGTTACTGCTCACCCAGATGACGAGTCTTTGTTATTATTGATTCGTCTAACTTTTGCCATCTTTCTAAAAGAGACTGCAAGATTGTTATCCACTTCAATTTTGGCCGCTGTCCGGTCAGCTTCTTCTGTGCACAGGGGACCTTACACGATTAAACATTGATGAGGCAATGCTAGCGAATGCCGATTTCGGATGGGAAGACGGGAAGTTCAAAACTGCCCCAGTGTCGGTTGGCTTCTCGTCTTCAGTTCCCCCGACCTTATGTGTTATTCAGTCTGAAAAGGCCAGTGCACCCCAAGTTGCCTTTGTCTCCATACTAAATTTGATCTGCGGACACAGTTCATTCAGTTAATTGTAAAACTCACTACCTTCTTCTCGTACAATCGTGACGAAAGTGTCATCTGCATAGGGCCAGAATATCTTAGGTGGGTATGGAAATCCGGCTAAAGCTCGCTTTTCAAATTCTTCCGTAAAATATTTGCCAAAACCGGAGTATTTGAGATTTCATTGTTAAAACTTGAACTTGATTATAATGCACTGAGTTAAAGAACGAAGTAGGTGAGATTGAGACATGCTTTTATACCTTCCACTGTTTCATCTACCGTGAGGTGAGTCCGTTCCGAAATGGTAGTGTTCGCTAATCACTGTCACACGGCTATTTCTAAATAGTCCCATTTTGGTACATTTGGATATAACGAGTTAAAATCTAATCGTACAAGAATGTCATCTAATTGAACAGGACACCCGCTACTTTGTTGGCGAAGCCACGTGAATATTCAACGAAAGCACTAGATTTCCCGGTGAGGGGATTTAAAATGCCGGCCGAGAATCTGGCCAGTTCATGCGGTGCGGAACCTATTCCGTCCACTATCTGCCTCATCGGGACATTCGATTTATGGATTTTTGGAAGGATATAAATTTAGAAGGAGCTCAACCACTGTGTTCAATCACACCATAGTGGAAGTCTCGATGATCGATGAGTTAATCGACAATAAATTTGGACAGTTTCATCCTGGGTGCATCAATCCAGCATGCAACAAGAACCCACGGATTGCCAGAGTAGGTGGAAGTTGCTTGTTATGGGGCGGTATCTAGTCAGTTCCAAGCGCAATGCATTACGATTCAACTGGTTAGTGCAACGAAATTTAAATGACAATGGTGTGATACCGGTTCACAGTCATTCTCGTTATCGCATGCAGAAGTTTTGAGCAGCTTTCAGACATAAACCACACATGTAAAACCGAACTTCCGATCAAAAGTAAGCACTCGATGCAACCCCACCTGCACGTTATGCGAGTAATTGTCGCCGATCGATCATCCCAGCAGTATTCGCCGAAATCCCGTTCGCTGTGATCATTTTCAGACTATCTTACCGCAATCAGTCTATCATTTGACATAATCAAAGTGATTAGCTCTCGCCAAGTTTTGACATATTGCCGCTCATCCATCAATAACGAAAAATCACATTGCATGGTCAGGTGACGACCGCCTCCTTGAGTGACCACTTCTGAGGAGTAAGTTTCGCATTTCAATGAATTTATCCCTCCTCTGACATGTTAGTGAAGCCCGTCCAAACTGAAAATCCGGGAACCACTGTATAACAATTTTATCCTATTTGGGAATCGACAACTAGTCTCATTTGCACATGAATTCGGTTTGGACGGGAGCCCCAAGCTGGGCGAAACCTGTCATGGGATGTCTAAGAGTTTTCAGCAAACAACAGCGTTTTGCACACCTCGAATATCGCACCAACTGGAACTAAGCGGACTTGTGCAGCACATTCGGTTGAAGCGGACCATCACAAACGGGCAATTCAACTGGACTCATCTGAGTCTCCTGTCGAAACCGAATTCATGTGCAAACGACCGAAGTACTCAAAATCAGACCAAGTTCGGTTGAAGTAGAATATGAGGTAGATGGAAACTCGGGGACCGATACCGAAGAATGACGAAACCGATGGTGAGCTATTGAAGGATTTTCAGCTAACTAGTGAGTAGTGCGACTTTCAGAATGAACACAGTCGACACGCAGGCCCGCAGAGCCTAGCTACTTACCGGTGTTACATCAAACATGATTTCGTTAGCATGAAGGAGATGAACATCTGGCTCACTGATTTCGGAGGACTCAACGCTTTACTCGCTAGTGTCCAGCGAACTCTTTACGGAATATCTGCAGTAGCTAGTTTGTAATTCATATAGGAGTGAATTTAGGGAAACCGTTAGCCGCGTGGATGCTCATCAGAAAACACCAATTGCCCTTTTGCAAACAATAGAGGAAACAGGAAACAGGAAACTAAAACCCTTTCATGCACCTTGTTGCAAGATTTACTATTCCTCTTCTCCTTCTTAAACGTATCTTCTCGAACTTCTCTGGATATTCATTGACTATTCGGCAAATGTAAACGGGTGATACCCGCGGATACCGACCGTACATCACCATGAAGATGGACTTGCCTTTGATTGACTGTATGGAAGCACGATAAGCCAGCAGCAACTTTGGCACCAGTCACCTCCTTCGGTCACCTGCCACTCCTTGATCGTTCGATTAGACCACTCGTTTGGGGTGATATGTTGCCGTCCGTATTCGTCCGGTTCCCAACTTCTGCACGCAACTCCTGAGATTGCAAAGGAGTGTATATTCGCTAATTTCGTGCAATTTGGTTTCAAGTAGAACGTAAGGTTGATGAAAACTCGGGGCCGCTGCCTACCCGATGAGTCTCAAGATCGGCGAAACCGGTCGTGGGCTGTCGACGAATATTCAGCAACCTCATTATTGGCGCACTGCAAATATACATGTTTCGCGGAAGGCATGGTGTTATATAAAACGTGAAATCGATGGTTTGCATGCCACCACTAATCATCTGACCTAACAATGTAGGTTCATTTTATTAGAGAAACGCTCCCGGGCTCCGCAGTGCCGTAGCCTAGAGTGAGCTGTTGAATAAACCAGGTCTCATAAACCTTAACAAAGACAACTGACTTACCAACAACATTGGCTGTTACAGCGAAAGCACCGGAATTGCTAGGCAATGTGAACCGATATATCTATATGACTTGGTGAGTAGCGTGTATTTGGAATAAACATACAGAAACCCATCTTGGTCAAATTCCGCCGTCCGCTCGTCTATGATTTGCATTGGGTTATACGAGAAGAATATTGAAAATGTTACACAAAATTAGTGCGTCTGTATCCATTCCTGAGATTCACTCTGCCTGTTATCTTCAGTTCACTTGTCATTTGCGCTCTCATTCAGGCGGACGTTTACCACGCGCATCAAACCGTGCGTAAAAGCAACGTTCCAGCAATGAATGTGATTACATTTGCCTATAACGATATTGCAAACAATCCCAGGCAAATATCGCGTATAATTTCCGCTATATGGTAGCAAATAGAGTGCGGAAATCGCGCTACCTTGTTTGACTTTAAAAGGCCTCTTTCTGCTGTTGTATTTCTCATGTATATAATTGTAGAATTTGAGTTGCAAACAATTATGGGGTTTCATGCGCCACTTCACATGTCATTTCAGATTTTCTTTTGGCTGATGCGTTTCTTGACTGTAGACGCCGTAGAACCTTGATGCAAGCAGCACATTCTGATGGTGACGATAATGATGACGATGATGATAATCATATGTACTTGTTTGAGTACTGGTTTCCGTAGCCTGAAACGAAACACATTGATATCCAGATGTCGTTTTAGTGCGTGAGCCGGCTGATGATTTGCAGCAAATAGTAAGAAATCTAGTAAGCTAAACATTTTGTAATGTAGCCGAAGAGGCGAAGAATCTTCTAAAAGCATTAAATTTAGTTCATGTGCGGAGACTGTAACGAACGTAGGTCGCTTATTGCCTGATCGTTCGTTCGGCTGTAGCATCTTTAAGGTGCCTAGCTTCCATGACACACGAAGGTTGCACGAGGCCTACGATGCTGCCAGGTTTCCAAAGCCTAGACAAAAGATGTCGGGAGGCAGATGCAGGGCTTAAACTGCGGAATATTCGGTACGTAAATTCGCATTCTATCCACTTGAGCCATCGTGTTCCCTGCCCAACTGAATAACATCCAGTGGCGCTGATTATGCAGTTGCTCAAATAAACTACTACTGGTGGGGTCTGAATGTTAATTACCCTAAAGCAATTACACTTTGGCACCATGTTTGTAATTTCATTTGTTGTGCACTCAATGGGGATAATTGTAGTATACCTAAATTATTTCTGCGTAAGGTGATTTTATTTAACACTCAGTCATATGTGTGATCGAAGGTGCACTCATCGTTGTGCAAATTTATTCTAAAACAAGCCGCGAACCCGATTCGAACAGAATTTGTCATCGTCGTGAAAATTTATTCCAAAACAAACCGCCCACCCGATTCGAACAGAAGTTGTGAGCGCTTCGTTTCTTTCCATTCGACCTGCGTGTTAATTTCTCTTAGAGAACTCACTGCCACTTTTCATTCTTTTATACCAGAAATCCCTTTAAAGGCAAAGTGTTCAATGACTATGACCACGAGGATGTCTACAATGGTGTGAAAATTGACTACCGAGGAAAAGCAAGTCCGAGTTCCGGTGCGAAGCAATCGAGTGAATTCCTGCATCAGATCACCGTGCAACTCAAAGTGCAAGTGAAATTACACTGTGGATCAAAACACTATACAAACCGTAGGGCATGCTATTTAGTTTTACTATGTTACAGAATATTCCATCTACTTGAACGAACACTATTCATAAGGTAATAGAGAATTCCCAGGCAGCCCATGACCGAGTTGAACCTTCCGCTTTTGTCCTATCAAATAGACTAGCGTTCTTGTCAAACGAACCACAAAATGTGCACGAGGACCGACAAGGCCCGAATAGTTTCCCCGGTGAAATATACTGTGATATCCCGAGTGATGCACCAACAAAACCAATCAGCGTGTCCAGGACAGTACATTCAGCTAAAGAATATCATAGATAAGAGGTGTTCAATTGTGATTCATTTGAGTGCTGATGAGTGATACGCACTTCAATGTAGCGGCCATTTCTCACGTATGCTGCACTCCCTAGCTACTGAGTTAGATGAGGGCTACTTGTTAGTGAGTAGTCCAGGTAGTCCATTTTCAACCAAACTAGTAACACTAGGCTTGGGGATCAAATACAAAGGCCTTGCTTGTCATCAACACAAAAATCTAATCTTCAGTTTTCAGCGTACACAGACCATCACGCAGAGCATATCCTGGAGTTCACTAATTTCTAGGGGTGGAAGTGGATGTTTACTGGGTAGAGAGCGGGTGTTGGGAACACCATTGTTGCAGGAACAATTGGTCCTGCATATTCATCCGTTTTAGGATGTCACACGGGATAATTACGTGAAAGTATTAAAAGGCGATGATAAACTTGAAGCCAACAAGAAGAAGGTGCTTAAAAGGTGAGTTGGCCCGGAAGTGGATATTGTTGCTGCACTTGCTGATCACAGCCAGAATTCTGCTTTCGCACTCGGATTCAAGAGTTTTTTTAACTCACGGTTTTGATCATCGCAAACAAATACTGTGTCGGCGCCTCAACTCTGTATCGCGATTCACCTATAATACTCTCAGATTTTAGAGTAACTCTCTCCCCTATAATTCTCTCATTCGGGCAATCATACACAGGTTGGATTTGCAATTTCTACGGCACAAATTTTCCTTGACATATTGTGTCGCTGTTCGTTTGTATTTTGAAACTTGTCTAACGTTCAACAGAACATCTCTTAGTTGAGCTCTATGTTATCTATTTCCGTGAATTTCTGCACCATCTGGTTTGCTTCTCTGCTGTAACCAGGTTCATAGGCATCATAGGCATCGATCGCCACAGTAAAGAAATTTCAAAGATGTTCAGAAATGTGCAGTTGCGAATGGTCAAATGTCTCCTCGGACTTGTACAACTTAACGTCGTTCGATCTTTGTTTGCTCGGATTCAGAAGTTGTCCTAAATCACGGTGTTGAACAGCGCAAATATACACTGTTGTTTGGATTACCGAAGCCCAAGTCCACTGGCGACCCTGTAGCTTCATGACGGTGCCTCAACTCTGTATCGCAATGTTGTTCTTTCGAGACCCCTCCCACGCCTTCTTGACAACATTTAATCGAAAAAGTCACAGAAGGTGCAAGCAACGTCCTAGAAGTTATTCGAAAACAGGCCCGGGGACCAACTTTCAACAGTATCTGTGGACCTTTCATTTCTTTCTATTCGACCTGGATGTCAAGTTCTTCCAAAATCCCACCACCCATTTTCATTCTTTTATTCCAGAAATCCGTTAAGAGCAAAATTTTCCATGACTACGAGCACGAGGATGTCTATAAGGGTGCGTTAGTTGACTGCCGTGGAAAAGTAAGTCCGTGTTCCGGTGCGCAGCAATCAAGCGATTTCCTGCATCAATTCACCGTGTAACACAATGAGCAAGTAAAATGACACTGCGTATCTAAACACAATATAAACCGTAGGGCAGGTAAATCAGTCTTACTATATTACAGAATGGTAAATTTACCTGGAAGAACACGAGTCATAACATCATAGAAAAAACCTCAGGCATCACACGACGGGGTTTAAATTGTTGCTTGCGGTCTATTTTGCAGGCTAGCGTTCTTGTCAAAAAACCACGAAAAGTGCACGAGGACCGACAATGCCCGAGTAGTTTTCTGCAAGCAGATATCCTGTAATACCCCGAACGATGAACAAATCAAACCAAGCAGCGGCCCAAGACGGCGTATTAAATTAAAGCGTATCATAAATTAGACGTTCAACTGTGATTTGCTTGAGTGCTGATGAGTGGTACTCACTTCAATATAGCGCCTAGTTCCCACGTGTGCTTCATTTTCCAGCTACTGAGTAAGACAAGGGCTACTAAGTGGTGCTTCCGAGTGATTCATGTTCCGCTCTACTGCTAACACTGGGCTTTAGAAGCAAACCCGCACTTCACGATAGTGGCTATTTCTCACGTATGTTGCATCCCATAGCAACTGAGGTAGATGGTGGCTACACGAGCTTGCTTCCAAGGAATCCAGGATCAACTGAACTACCAACTCTACGCTTGAGGAGCGAATCCAAATGTCATGCTTGGCAAACATACCAACAATCCAATAATTCATTTTTCAGCATACATCGACCATCGCAGAAATAAAATGAATGAAGATGGGGAGCAGATCCTAGATTTCAAATAATATGAGTGAAGATAGAGAGCAGATTCTTTTTGTGAGTTATTAATTGGGCTGCTAGCGGATGGTTACTGCGGGTAAAATGAGTGTGGATAACACCATTGTCACAAGAATAATTGGTCAGGCGTGCTTCTCTGTGTTCGCTCGTCAAATGGGATATTTTCTTGGAAGTATTCAAAGGCAATAAGAAACTTGAGAAGGAAGTAAATGTGTGTAAAATGTGAGTTTGCGCAGAAGTGGATATTGTTGATGCACTTGCTGATTGCAGCTAGAGTTTTAGTGTTCCAGGTCAGAATTTTGGGATGTGCGTGTTTAGTGTTCTCGAAAATAATATGGTACATTATCTCTTTAAGTAAAGCTTTCAGAAATCAGTAAAAAGGGTTTGATTTACTGTAGGTGAAAGCAATTCCAGACTATGGGATATTATTTTATCATGAGCATCAATCGCCACTGGTAACAGGTTTCGGAAATATTCAGATATGTGTAGTTGTGAATGTTCTACTATCTGCTTGGTCTTGTAAAACTTGTGATCAGTCGTTTTGGGCTTGATTGGATTGAGGACATATGTACTCACTGGTTGGATCCAAACAATTGAGCACCCCTGATTGGATAATCGATATCCAAGTCCACTGGCGGTCCTCTCGTTTTATGGCAGTCCCCCAAGTCTGCATCGCCATTAACCGATAATACTCTCAGGTTTTAGAATTCCTGTCTCCCCTTAGGTTCTGTTTGGTTCAGTACCTTCAAACTTGTTCTTTCGAGATTCCTTCCACGCCTTCTTGACCTGCACATGACGAGAAAATAGCGTCGGCTTACGGAGACAAGTCAGGAAACGAAGCAGACGCTTCTTCACTGGCAAACCGGAAGTCTCTCAGCCGGTCATTTAATCACTGTTTGGATTTGAAACTGCGACGCAATCCGTAATCACCCGCTGTTTGTGCGTGTTTCCTGATTGACCGATGCATCTTATGGGAACCTGGGATGGAAGATTCTGCACATATTCCCAGTTCCAGCAAACCGATTTTTTCGTTGGCTGATAGACAAAAACACCCTTGATTTAGTAGTTTTTGTGAACACTGATTGTTGGGCCTTCTTCAAGAGCTTCGTGTTAGTTGGTGGTCTGCTATCACTCAGCATTACTTCACGGAACTTGGTGCCTGGTGTTCTGTTCGGCCGCCATTCCCAAAGCACTTACTTTGGCAAAAACAAATTTCTGAACTCGCCCGCCAGATGATGATAGATCTGTAGCTCTTTTCGAAGATTACCGATAAAAAGCCACCAAAATGTATTTATCGGGGCTTTTCTATTCAGCTTACTAATCAGCTTTGGGTGGATGAATGCGGGGACTGCCCACTGCAAGTTGTTGTTAGGACTGGCGGAACCTCAGAATAAGGCTTATATAAACAGCTACTAGACCGCTGATATGGAATGGCGGTGGGATTTTGGAAGAACTTGACACCTAGGTCGAATAGAAAGAAATGACAGGCCCACAGATTCTGTTGAAAGTTGGTTCCCAGGCTTGTTTTCAAATACATTTTAGGACGTTGCTTGCAACTTCTGTCACTTTTTCGGTTAAATGTAAACTAATAAACTCGAATGCATTAATGATGCGGAAATCCCACAAATTTGGTGTAAAAATTTAATTTGCTTGGATAAATGTGTAGCCGAACTGTTGTATTTTACAAGCATATTCTCATCCAGTGCAATTATGCAATTCGACTGGGCAACGGACGACTTAGGTTTACTGCAACCTCGAAGCAAGTAGCAATCGAATGTAGCACGAAATATTAAGCTTACTAGACTGTCTGATTAGTATTTGCTCCAAATCATCAGACGGGTGATGCGGTAAAACGACATCTAGATATCAGCCCAATGATTTCAGACTACCGACAAACCAGACGGGAGATGTCATCATCATCATAATTATCATCATCATCATCAAAATATGCTGATTGCACCATGGTCATGAAAAGGCATCAAATTAAAGAAAATCTGATGTGCAACCTGAAGTGACGCGTGAAACCCCATCATTGTATGCAGTTTGACTTCATTAATTATACACACGAGAAATGCGGTACAACAATGAGACCTGTTAAAGCCAAACACCACAACGCGTATTCTCCACTTCAGTTGGTATCAACTAGCGAATATGTGCACTGGGTTTGCTTGCAATATCGTCGTAGGCAAAGGTAATTTTATTCTCCAGTGGAACGTTGATTTTACGCACGACTTGATGCGCGTAGAAAACGTCCGCCTGAATGAGAACACAGTGACACGTGAATTAAGGATACCAAACAGAGTGGGACAGCGCGGAGGCTAATAAAGTTAAGCAGAGAGTGTAGGATAACCCATACTTGGTGGAGTATCAGTTAGCCCAACAGCATTTGGATGCACTCTCCCAAAAACAAGAAGCAAGTTTCTAGTCTGGGGCAACTCGTTTGGAGCACAGTTCTAGATTCAGTCAGTTGACAGTACAAAGACCTGCTCACCGCAGCTGTGCAATATTTGTGTCCCTTAACTTCGAAAATATGTCCGATATGCTGATTGCACCGTGGTCATTAAAACGCATCAAATTAAAGAAAATCTGATGTGCAACCTGAAGTGACGCGTGAAACCCCATCATTGTATGCAGTTTGACTTCATTAATTATACACACGAGAAATGCGGTACAACAATGAGACCTGTTAAAGCCAAACACCACAACGCGTATTCTCCACTTCAGTTGGTATCAACTAGCGAATATGTGCACTGGGTTTGCTTGCAATATCGTCGTAGGCAAAGGTAATTTTATTCTCCAGTGGAACGTTGATTTTACGCACGACTTGATGCGCGTAGAAAACGTCCGCCTGAATGAGAACACAGTGACACGTGAATTAAGGATACCAAACAGAGTGGGACAGCGCGGAGGCTAATAAAGTTAAGCAGAGAGTGTAGGATAACCCATACTTGGTGGAGTATCAGTTAGCCCAACAGCATTTGGATGCACTCTCCCAAAAACAAGAAGCAAGTTTCTAGTCTGGGGCAACTCGTTTGGAGCACAGTTCTAGATTCAGTCAGTTGACAGTACAAAGACCTGCTCACCGCAGCTGTGCAATATTTGTGTCCCTTAACTTCGAAAATATGTCCGAATCTGTCGTTCGCTTCTACATTAGACAAATGATAACACCGCATCGAGACTCAGTGGCAGTAAAATACTACCCACTAAATCTTACGAATGGATACAGACGGATCCGTCATTTGTATCGTTTCCAATACGATTCTTATATAACCCAACTCAACGAGCGGAGTGGTGTTCTTATGCTTATTTCAAATACGCGCTACTTGATTTTACCAAGTAGTGTGGAGTAGTCAGTTCACATTGGCCAGATTGCTGTGCTGTCGCCGTAACAGGCAACGTCGTTGCTACGTCAGTGATATTTGTTGAGATTTTTGAGGACTGGTTGAGCCAGCGGGTCACTCTACGGTATGGTCCTGTGGAGTCCTAAAGCGTTCCTCTAATATGATGCAGCTAGAACGTCAGGTTGGATGATTAATGGTGGCCCAAAAACCGTCAAATACCTGGAATTCTCTTGCTTTTATGCAAAACTCCACGTTTTGCTTGCACACCGTCATTTCAACTGACGATGTGGCGATGTTGGTTTCCGGATAACGTGAAATACGGTATGGAACTCAGTAACACCTGAGTTCAATAGGACTGGAGAATCGACTCCACCCATAGCAAAATATCGTAGCACGACATGCGTGTACTGCCGAAAAGGAACATAGACCACAAAATGTATGTCCATTATTTGTTACATCCATCAATCCTGTTTGCCAAAGAAACATCAAAGGGATTGAGAGAACTATCTATGGCACAACAATTTGGGATACCATTATTGCAAATTCTCACTTAGAAAACCATTTCTTGAGGGATTTAAATAAATACAGCACCGTAGGTTTAATTGTTGAATAGGGGATTTGGATGGAGGTGTGACTTGGAGGCAATAGCTTGAATGCATGAGCGCCATTGGGGGCATGACTGGGCCATGTCTTACAACCATTGATATGGCCCCTACCGGGGTCCCCATTCAGAAAGACGGCAGTGCCCGGCGCAGCTGAATTTACTGTCAGTGGTTTGATAATTCGCTTTCAGGTCATTGTTGAACGCCTCTGGTTCTCTTCCACCCTTCACGTGGTTGTGCGAAAAGAGCCCTTGAAAATAAAAACCCATTGCGTAACAAGGCATAGAGCCACACACAGAGATTTTCATTGACGAAATGACATTGACAAGACGTTTAGCATGGATTCATGTGTTTCCCCCGACGAAACAACCAAATCCTATCGCGGGTATCCAGTGGTAGAACACACCCGGTTTGCGCAGCTTGGAACTCCAGCAGAAGATGCGATATTTAACCATTTCAACATGGATAGCGTTGTGATACATTTTCTCGTTGGAATCACCAATGTATATACGATAATTTTCGCAAAGTCGAGGGTAAACCTCGTGACCGTCAAATAGTGCATACTTTAATTGACCGCCTCGTTCACCTACTGAAACATGGCAGGTAGTTTATATCAGAAAAGCTTTCGATGCCCGGCGCAGCATAAATACATGCACGAAAGATAAATCCGTGTCCAGAAGGAAGGCTTTCTCGTATAAAATTAGGTTTTTTTTCCAGAGAGGTGGTCAATATTACACAATGGAACACTACGTATCACCCGACAGCTGGGTAACCGGTAACCACGGCCGATGCTTACTTACACACCCAAGATTTCATGAAACTCTGGTTTGAACATAGAAAGCTTTTGTGCAAAGTTTTTAGAAGTTGAAGTGCCATGATCACGGAGCTCAATTGGTTTCGTTGTGTTGGGCGCGCTATACCAAGTTGAATTGGTGGTTGACACTTATTGAATGCTAAATAATAGTTAACGAAAGTAATTGAAGTGTCCTGAGATCCTAAGCCAACTTGAGCGTCCCCAAGCTGCTCTCTACGGGGGACTTGAAGTATAGGCTTAATTCGGAACCACACAATTTGTTACCATAGCTCTTGTGCTCTCATTGTGTTGAACGGTATCACGTGTTCTCTTGTTTTGGCCTTGTACCCGTATACATTAGTCGTGTTCAAGACCGGAAGTTGAGATATAGCGCGCCTAACACAACACAGCTGATTGAGGTTCGTCATCATCTTCCAGGATTATGGATGGCTTCATTATCCATTCCATGTCAGATTCTTTGTCCATGGCAGCCCCACAACCCTAAGCGTGGTCGAAACAGAGAATTGTTACGTGCTCGGAACACGAGCCTGGAGGTCGGCGGTTTTTGTCCTGAGATTCACGGTGCAAGTGAACCTAAGTGTGGGTGGAACCGATGTAGAGGGTTTCGCGGCTTCACTTACAGGACGAGACATTGATTTGTTTTCACACTGTACTGAACGGATTCCATACACAAATCTGTAATATCCGGGTCATTTTATCTAGACCTTATGGTGGCATAGCGGCTAACCCACAAATCTCACAGAATGTAGTCACACTACCGTACGGGTTGATTCGCTGTATAGCTGTGAGACTTGGCCTGGTCGAGCAACCAAGCTAAGAAGTTTAGGGGCCTCGATCAAAGCCGTTATCTTAGAAACACAGCTAATGTAAACTTACGTCTATGAATCCACAACGGGACAATTAGGAAACGAGTTTTCGTATGTGCAAAATAGACTTCAGTCGCGGCAAATGTGATGGTGAGGAAGGGACTTCGGGAAGTCTGTGCCTATCCGGGTGTGTCCCTTTCCAGGATAAAGCAAACATCCTCTAACCATAGCACTGTCATAACTTATCTTGTTGCTATCGCCGATGTGGATTTGAAATACTGAAATAAATCTGCGGATAAACTAGATGGCGTCCAAGACTGAATATTCAAATTGATCCCCTCATTCATCTACTCGGACATGATAGGTAGCTTGTAGTAAGTCAGTGAGTCAGTACAACAAACCCACAAGCTCGTATCATATTCACATACCGATGAATCCACGTTCAGATACAAGGCTTTGTTGTTTGAAATTAGACTTCCATTCTGAAAGGTGACCAAAATTTATCAAATAAATACTGCTAACCATTTAACCATCCGGATGGGTGATTTCCAGGACAGATCCCCTAATTCACGCGCAAAATTTCTCCCCGACCACAGTTTTTATGTACGAAACGTTTTCTAAAGTTTTGAAAATTGACGGCGTTTTTCGTTTCTTTGAAAACTCTCCAAATGTTTGCTGAGCTTTCTCAAGACGGAGGCTGTTAAAAGAGTGCATGCAATCACTGCTAATACATGTCGTTGGCGTTCCTGATATCACATTCCATCCATCTTGCATGGATGTGTTTGCAGGCTTAGGCACCGCAGAGGAAGATAGATGGATTTTCTAGAGGTATACGCCAAAGTTCCGTTCTCCGCGATATTTGTTATTTGATTTTACCGCAACTGGTATAATATTTGACATCAATAAAGTTGTCCCATGCCGGCTACCCAAAGAATTTAACCATAACTTTGTTAATTAATCAACTACTTGATGAAGGTTTCCCTTCGGTGGAGTTAAACAATAGATCAAACTGCCCAAAAAATCCTTGAGAATTCGCATACCCCAATACCAGTGGTATTAAGTGGTAGACTCTAATTTGAATTCGGACCTTTCCCAGTTGTGTAGTCTGGCCTGCTCGCAGCTCGCTTATATATTCAAGGGATTGTTGCGGTCTCCTATCTGTCGATAGCAGGAGAGAGATTTATTCTTTGAAGTAAAGGCAGTTTGTGCCTACAAGACGAGAACTCCTGTGAAGCTGTTTCATGCTTATTTTGAAACATCAGCAGTACGCATCTCACGAAATTTCAGGTAGTTTCGAACCGATCCAGAGACGGCCCGGCTATTCGCTTCAGGACTTGACCGTTGGGGCTCGAGCGGCTGGTCATCAGTGTGGTTAGCTCTCACTAAGTTTAAAAATAGCACCGATCACCCTACAATAACAGGAAAACACATTGCGTGGTCGCATGTTGACCAGCTCCTTGAGTGATCACTCCTGAGTAAGCAGTTCAGCCATTCAATGGTCTGTCAGTGAATCCGATATGAGCTGATAAATCGAAGAGCACTGTGCAACAGTTTCATTTCATTTGGGGATCGTAAAACCGGGAATAAATGCCTGACCAAAGTCACCTATTACTGCGACCGCAGTTAGGAAAACCACATCTACACCTTGTCAACCTATTTTGATTCGGCGACCTAATCTACCGACAAAGGGACGGTAATCCGAAAAGATTCATTACTTGTCACAAGTTCCGAGGAATCTATCTTTCGTCTGACATGTTAGTGAAGTCAATCTAGGCTGAAAATCAAATAATCACTGTAAACAGTTTCATCCTATGTGGGAGTCGTCAACAGTGCGCACCCCATAAAACCAGGAATAAAAGCCTGAATAATTTTTTCTACTACTCCGATCGAAAACCTCATTTACATTTTGTCAGCTCATTTGGATATGACGATCTAATGTACCGACAGAGGGACGGTAATCCGAAAAGATCCATTACTTGTGCAACTTTTGTAGGCATATTGTGGAGTAGACTGGTTAACCAGAGTTAGAATATTTCGACAACTGGTCTCATTGGCACAGGATTTCAGTTTTGACAGGAACCTTAATAAGGGCGAAACTTGGCGTGGGCTATCCAAGAGTTTTGAGCAACGTTATGAGTTATGAAACATAAACAACACCGTATTGCGTACCTCGAATATCGTACCAACTGGAATACTGCGCGGGCTCGTGCAACACGTTTTGTTGGAGCGGACCACCACAAACAGGCTGTTCAACTGTAATCGTCTGTGACTCCTGTGAAAACCGAATGCACGTGCAAATGAGCGAAGTTCCCAAAATCCGTCCAAGTTTGTTTCAAATAGACTATGCGGTAGATGGAAACTCGGGGACCGATAACGAAGAGTGACGATACTGGTGGTGAACTGTCAAAAAATTTTCAGCAATTTAATGGGTGACATGGCTCTCAGAATGAACATAGTTGACACGCACTCCAACAGCCTTTATGCACATACCGGCGATGCATTGGACACATTTTCTTTGGTTTGAAGGTCGACATGAATCCGACCGAACGGATGAACTTCTGGCTCATTGAATTCGGAAGGACTCAACGTTCTACTCGTTAGTAAACAGCGACGAGTATACGGAATATCTGCAATAGCTAATTTGTAATTTATGAACCACGGGGTTGTTCATCAAAATACACTAAATGCACTTTTGCAGACGATGGGATAGGAAATTAAACGCTTTCATGCACCTTGTTTTAAAAAAGAAATATTATTCATCTTTTCCATAAGCGCGTATTCTTGAACTTCTTTAGATGTTGACTGACTATCCAAGCAACTGGAGACGCGTGAAACCCGACATTACCCCAATTTTCTGATCAATCCAATGACGCGGAATTCAACCGTTTATTACCATGATAAGGAAATTGCATTTGGTTGGCTGCACGGAAGCACAATGAGCTGGCAACACCATTGGCACCAGTCTCGTCCTTCGGTCAACTGCCAGTCTTTGATCGCTCGAGTCGATCATTTGTTTGCGGCTGATACGTTGCCTTGCGTAACCGTCTGGTGCACAACTTCTGCAAGCAACTCCAGAGCTCTCCTCACTGAAAGCATTGCCCCGCTGATTGGCCTTGCTGTTGATTTGACACGGTTGACATTTCGACCCAATGCGAAAAGTGTTCCGTCATGATATGTTAATTTCCGCAGGCCGCCACCAGAGAGGGGAGGATGATTTCAACCGTTCGGAAATGGGCGATTTCCGAGACAAGTGTGGGTTTCATGAGATGGGTTGCCCCTGTCGCATCCCCTATCAAAAGTTGGCACCGCTTGCATTACACCGCACCTCACTTCACAACCTGGTCCACAGGGTCATCTACCGAAATATGTGTACGTCTTATTGCATCCTGCGTGTGCCATATTTTAGCACAAGACTATCGGGTTCCGTCTCAAGGTGTGTAGTGTCACGGGCAGCACAACATCAGAATTTGTGATATTCCAGGAAAATATGCCGGATTCACTCAGACCCAACAAACCTGAGTGACCCTGGAACATTACAAATTTCTTACTTCCCTCTCAGTTCTGAATACCCTTTTCGGCCAACGAGGCGGCTGCAACCCTCCGTAGGATTCTGCTGTTTGAGTTGCACAAACGTTCGGTGATCCATCCGAAGATGAGGCTGTTGGCAGCAATCTTGATTCTTTGGGCCTCATTTTCAGCCTATGGTCTGGATAGCTGACCAACCGAGTGGTTCTCCCTACCTAGGAAGTGCCGGATCGAAGTCTTAATCTTGCAACCGGAGTGCCTAGCGCGCGAGCGTTTTGCGAATGTCTGGTGGCATCTTCTCTTAGGAAGTGCCGGATCGAAGTCTTAATCTTGCAACCGGAGTGCCTAGCGCGCGAGCGTTTTGCGAATGTCTGGTGGTTCTCATCTTCTCTGGAGATTTGTGATCAGTTTTGACATAAGATATTCGTCCAAGGTAATATGGCCACAACTTATCCACGGTCCGGACTACTGGTAAACATACTTTCTCAATGGTCGAGTGCTTCTGGTCAGCGTGAGTCAGGGAACAACTAGGTATTCGGTAACCAGTTCCACTTCTTTAATTTTGGGCTGATAACGAGATCACTAGCATCCGTTGCAACGGTGAAAATCTGTCCGACACTGGGAAGTTTATAGGTCCGTTGCTGATCCAGTATCCCGGATTTGACACTTTCCAAAGTCTCATATGCTTCCTTGTGCCACTTGGATTTCGATTTTGTCCGAGCAAGTCGTGCAGTGGAGCAGCAATTGTGTTTAAATATTTGACGAACTGGCTGAGGTATACTGCTCATCCCGAAAACTGCCGTGAAGACCGCATTGCATTGGAAACAGCGAAGTTACTGATCTTTGCCAGCTGTTCTGCCAGTAAACCGACCTCCCGTCGCCCACTTTATGCCCCATCAGCGTCACTAAACTCCGAGCACGCTGTGCCTTGGCTTCATTTATCAGCAGGCCAGCCAATTGGATACGCTCTAACGCAGCATTGAAGTTCTCTGGTTTCAAATAGCTGTATGCAATAATACCGTCTCTCTACACGGCTACATTCTGGATACCTTTCCTTAAATGTAGCATCAAGCCTCGGAATGTGAATGGTGTCCAAAGTGAACCAAATGAAATACCTCCAAATTAATATTCGGCATCCTCAATCGTGAACGCCGTTTCCTCTTGGTCCACCGCCTTGGAAGATAGTTGTTGGTATCCGGAGCGCAAGCCAAACACCTTGAAGTATCGGGAATGCTGGAGGGGACCGAAAATATCTGCAACCGAAAGCAATGTCACAGGACGATTTATGGTCTCCTCATATTAACGCCAAAACCAATGTTTTCCATTCACCTTCCTTACAAGCAAAGTCGAGGATTTGAACGCACTGTTGGCTCCCTTGATTATTCTATTTTTCAACGGAGTTTACGTGTGAGCGTATTTGTATATAGCAGGATGGTCCGATTCCTGAAGGTAAACCTAGGATGGTCGAAAAACACTAAGACCCTGAAATCACACGAAAATCTGCATAGGAAAGCCACGAAGCACACAGGCCGGTCAATCATTCAATTAATCCAGCAAAAGCATATGAGCACTCATGCACGCCACATAAGCGGGACCGAATGTGATAAGCGTTCAGGCACCTTACAGAAGGACGATCGATGTTAGTGGGTGCTCACCAAATGCCTGTCAGCCTGCGTGCCAGAAAGGGCCCTCCAAATAGCGTGGGGCAGTTGGAACTTTTGCACTCACGCGAAACCGGATGTTTGGACTAAATCTGTTGTGTACATTTATCGATTAGTTACTTCTGAAACCAGACACAGGTGTTGGAATAGCAGTTTGATATTACATTCCATTACCTTACTCTGATATTTATCCAGAAGCGAGGTGCAGTTAGATGGTTGGCGGCAAAAACCTGCTCCCGATGATCAATAAATCATGTATCTAACCGAAAAAATCAGATTACCGTCTGAGTTGGAGTGTTTGGTGGATGCAGAGCGTCTAAGGTTGTATTTGTATGCCGTAGGGTGTCAGTGAAACGACAGGATGAAAAACATTCCTTACCGTGGAAGAAACCGGTAACAGTAAAGGTTACTGATTGCTACTCACATGAAGTTACAACACGAAAGTTACCCAGACGGGAAATCCAAGGCTTGCCTGCCGCATATTCCCTGCATTTACTAGAACTATTTATCAACTTGTGAGTGACGACGTATTTCGTTCTTGTGTTGGTTAGTGGTCTGCCTCAACTAGGTGGCTCCAAATAGCAAATGGCCCAGTGAAATTTGGGAGTGAATGTATACTGTAGCCCACATTTCACATGAAAACGTCTGTCGCAGACTATGGATTGACCGCGGAAGGACTGGTCAGTACTGAATGGTTTTATACGTTTACCTCAAAAAACACGTCTGTGGAAGGTGCAATTGAACAATTACACCACACCTAGTCGGTAACGTTGATTCGTCTTTGATTTCCCAGCACCTTTTTCCAAGTGAAAATCACATTGTACGCCTGTCTAAGGTAATTTAAAACGGGGAGACCGGTAGTGATGTGCTGAAGCGTTTTCAGCAATCTTATGGGTAGCAAGTCGTTTCAAGAATAATCGTAAATCGTTTGTTGGGAAACAACCAGGTGGCTAAACCTTGGCGTTTTATTAGTCAGTTCGTAAGCGGGAATTCTTCGGCCCCTGTTAATGACTCCCTCCGTTGTGTAGATTTCTGTGCGATACTGCGCCTCCGGTGTATCCCAAGCCTCTTCTTTAGAGTGCCCGGATAATGGTCCCGGATAGGGTGTATCAGGCTTGAAGGTGTCATATCTCTTAATTGCGCGCACAAACATAGAAAGGCAGATAAATATAATACAATAAACATAAGGTTACTTACTGGCCTATTTTAGTTCGCCCTGTGCATCTGCTGTTGAATAATACGTCAGATATGTGAACGCGATTTGTTAAGTCCACAAGGCCAGAGAAATCCGATGATGTTAATCAAATTAGTCCAGTTTTTACCGAACGGGCTATTTCTTCAAAAAACACAATCCGTGTTTCGTGGCTATGGCAGAACTCGAAAAAGACAAGTTTCAGTTTATTTTATTATGGCAAAACCACCAAAGACGTCGCGAAACTGTGTGCGCCGACAGAACATCCACGAAAAGAACACGTGATTCAACAGTGAATAATCGTGCCATTTACGCGATCGATTGCTCAGGATGGATATCAACTGACCACAAGCGAGCTCCGTCAATAGGCCCTCATTTGTTTGAAAAAGGTGAATGTTACTCTTCGTAACATAAGCTTGATCAGCGGAGAGAACCAACAATACCACGATGCCCTTACTGGTGAGATTGGACGGTTCTTGGAATCATCAATGTTATGGTATGCTTTTCGCACAGATGTAACTTTGATGGATTTTGTTGCTGCGTTTTTGTCCTTGGTCAGATCTCAGTACTAAAGTTACTCGCAGAATTGCCCCTCTACTGAAACCAGTGTAAAAGAGCACAATACCTTCAGCAGAGGGGGTCGGACTTTAATGTGTTCAACAACACAAATCACGGGCATCCGTGTCCTTTAAACAAAACTTCTTACATTCAGTCTCGAACGAGTTGTTTTAACAACAACTGGTCCCCTTGATTGAAAAAAAGCTGGATTTATACCGCCGTATTGAGAATAACAGGAAACTGAGTCAGCAGACCATTGAAAGTGGTTGCATAAACATTGGAACCACGCCACACAATGAAGGTTAAACAGAGGAATTCATATGAACGTATCCGGGTTTATCAGTTTTGGGTATCATCCTGGGCTCCCTCACAAAGAGACTGGACCTTACCTCTGTATGACGGTTTGGGTACCTCATGCCAGGTTGGTCAATGTTTAGAGGTCTGACGACCACAGTCTCCTGGCCTTCCAGGTTGAGGGTTGGGACGTCTGGCGACTTTTTCCCACCAAACAATGCTGCCTTGGCGGTAGGCTTTTGAGCCAAAGGATTTGGTTAAGGACCCTAATCCTCCTCCTTTCTAGGTGTAGGCGCCCTGGCAGTATCCCAGCCCACACGTGGTGCCATCAACCGTGTCGCCTTACTTGCTGCATACAGCGGGGCCGGTAAGCGAAAACAGGCCACTGGTTACGCATCGCTTTTCTCTCCTTCACATGCTTTTTTTCTCCTCCTCCCCACCCAATCAATAACTCTCTCTTTGTAGGCCCAGGACTTAGGTCTGATGACTGCGTTCGTCGCGCATCGGTTTTGCGCGCAGCATCTGCTCGTCACATGGTGCCGACATCTTAATTTATCCCGAAGTCAGTCCTCAAACCTCAGCACCCGGTCTATCTGGCCGCGTTCAATGTCCGCACTCTGGAGCAAGCAGGACAACAAACTGCTCTTGCACTCACACTGAACTCGCTTGGCATTGATGTGTGCTGTGTCTCAGAAACGAGAATTCAGTTTGCAAGCACAGTGATTAGGTTAAACGCCCCGTCAGTCTCTACTCGCCTCCGGCTGCGTAACTCTGGTGATCCAGAGGCTGCTGCGGTGGGATTTGCAGGCTTGGTATGGTGCTAGGTCACCGGGCGGAAGTATCCTTAGTTGACTGGGTACTTGTTGATAGTCGCCTCTGTGCGGTTGGTCTGGCAACTCTGTGATGGATTCTCACAAGCGGCAAGTTGATAGATGTCTGTTTACCGTGTCTGCCTATGCCCCAACTGACTATAGATCTGACGCTGTCAAAGACAGGTTTTACGGCGCCCTGAATGCTCTGCTGCGGCGAGCTAAAAGCTCACACATTGTAGTGGTTGCCGGAGGTAGTAATACGCAAGTGAGCAGGCTTATTGCATCTGAGACTCAATTGGAATGTCGACATGGCCTGAAATCGGTACGTAGGGACAATGAGGAACCATTGCTTCAGCTGTGTGCTGATCGCAGGCTATTTTTATGCAGTACGAACTTCCGAAATAGCCGAAGTCGTCTGGCCACTTTGTGTCTTCCAACAACAGACCAGCCACAAACCCAAATCGACCAGGTTGCAATCAGTTACCGATGGCGCGGGTCCATAACTGACTGCCGGTCGTTTTGGAACACATTTGTGGACTCTGACCACACGCTCGTCCGGAGTC